>NC_045699.1:66612826-66680326 GCF_009834535.1 Camelus ferus | reverse complement strand
CCTCAGCAGGCCTGCACTTTCGCTTGTAATTCTGTACCTCTCATCTCCCAGACGTTCTCTCAGCATCATTTCATGTTCTGGCTCCCTTCACTGAGCTCAGCTTATGACCTCGCTGCACCATGGCCGAAATGACTACTAAAAGCATAACAGAGACGGAATTCCATTACTTATTTTTAAAAGTTCTCTGGTGCCCTAATGTAATATTCTTTCGGGACTGTTGTCAAGGATACCAAGCACCGGCCATTAAAACCTTTTGTTTTCCAAGACATTCCGTCTTTTATTAATAAATAAAGATAAAGATAATGTGCATCCAGCCAGTGGAAAGTCAGGGTATGTTTGCAATTTTCTCTCTCTATTCCAACCTTATTCTGCCCATAATGTTTAGGAAATACAGATAATAGAAAAAGCCTTTTTCAAATTTTACATGTGCCCCATATGATCACATCAGACCTAAAAAAATATAGGTAAGAATTAATTAACATATACATCTAAAGATTTGAGAACTACTCCTTCTAGAATCTCATATAAATTATACACTCTTATTTAAGTAATCACATGGAGACATTTATGTTACTAGTTTATAAACGAAATTTGCAATCATGCCCTGTTAGAGTATCAGTCTCTTATGGGTAAACGAAATTCCCAACGGACAGTCTCAGATCAGTAGAACCAAATAACAAGGAAAACCTTATTAAATTCTTAAACTAGGCTTGTGGATATTTTAGGGAAGCCTTATATTAACCAAGGAGAGAAAAAGGAAAAGAAAATATCCTATTATTTTAGGATCTGGAAACCAGTTAAGTCACTCAAGCACCATTAAAAGGAAAAAGGTGAAATTTCTTTATCATGAAAGCCAAGACAGCCTCAGTACAACTCAGTACAAAACTAGAATTAACATAAAAAGGGAAGGGCTGAATTTTGTACGCAAGAAAGACTACTCCCTTCCCCTGCCTCCCCCCACCAACCCCAGACCTGCCACAGCCTATACACTAAAGTTGAAGATTTGGATCATATTTGAATTCTAAATGCAAAACTGGCAAGTTCAAACATAAGTAAACCAACCCCTACCAAAAGAAACAAAATCAGCAATTAAAAAAGGCCTTCAAGAAAACAATATAATCAAAAAGACAACAGGAGGCAAACCCTGCAAAATGGGGCATGGATGAGGCTTCAAATGAAGTTCCGTGCAAAAGAACTCTGGCAACTAATCCCCATAATCTTGGGTAAATATTGACTTGTTTCACTAAACTAAATTTCCACTGCTCTGGCCTAAAAACTGCCTTATGCATTTCTCTTTAGTCCTCTCCTACCAATGAACATCATTAAGCTAATACATTCTAAATGCCTCGAAAAACATATTTTTTTAAACTGAAGCTTCTATTTTCTGGACTAGACCACATTAAATGCAAAATAAAAACAGTGGGTGTGTAAATTTCTGCTTACTGGAAGGCTGAGAAAGACTGAATGGAGAGGGGTGAATTCTTTTATGCATGTAATAGTTCAGAAAACTGATATGATGTCAACATGAATGTGTTTTACAATAAAATTGGGTGTCAGAGCCAGAACGGATTCACTGTCTCTGCAGGCCAGAGCATGGCCACTGTTGCCTAGAATTGAGTAAAGTTGTCAACTGAACTGATGTTTAGCTTCAGTAAGATGGCCTGAAAGAGAAGAGCTAGCCCAAGGATAACTCGCTGAAGCAACTTTTTTGCTTTAAGAAACAGCTGATATTTCTAACCCCATCTAAAGGAAGTCAGTTACTTTATCATTTGAAGGCAAAAGATAAATTGACACTTCATCAAAAAATAAAGACATAAATGAAAGTCTTCAAAATTAGATCTTGAGACACAATATAAGAAAATACATGTTTTCTGAATTACGAATCTCTCTTAAAATCATTACATATTTCAGGTGGGGCATACTATCTTCACTTAAATTTTCATCTAGATTTTTGTTGACAGCACACTAAGAACTTAACTAAAAAGCAGAAACACTGAGGTCAAACTATTTCTACCCACTTGAGATGTCCCACGCTAAACCAATGCTATAGTTTACTACAATATTTTTCTAAAATTAACTCTAACATCTAGAACAGTTAAAAGATCACCTTACTCTCCTTTAATTCAGTAACCAGGACAATCAATTCTGCCTACAGTAAAGGAGCCCTCCCACCCAGCAGCATTCTGAACAAAAGCTGGCTGTACACACTGTAGGCACTGCAAGCTCAAGACCAAAACAAGTCGTACACAGCTGACCTGTACTCCAGAGACTTCACTCTTTTCCTTATTCTTGTCATTGAACAAACCGAGGTAAGACAACACTCTGGGGATGAAATAGCAAAGAGGAGGAAAAGCAGAGTGGTTATAAATGTCCTGTAGCAACAGTTATGTACACAAAAATCCAGCCATGCATTTCTCTGGTCCGGAGAAACCATCACAAGTCTGAGGCAAAAAACACAGTACCTAGGGGGTGCTAGATTAACACAAACAGAAGAATAATCTACAACATTTCTCCTAGCCCCACAGCACCAAATATTAGCTAAGCCTGATTTTAAAAACACTGCAACAAAATATCTGAGTTTTTAACAATGGGAATAAATTTAACTATATGTACTCACCTAATCATTCAAATAGTTTAGAATCTAAGGCTTTGGGCTTATAATTTAGTTAGAATTTGGGAACAAATCCAAGCTCCACTACTTAATAGCTAGGTGATCTTGGGAAATTTATTAAACTGGCCAGGTCTTAGTTTGCTCACCTGAAAACATAGGAGTAATCAAGCAAATCATAGTTGATTCAAGTAAAGAGCCTATCACAGTCCCTAGTACATAGTGGGCCCTAATAAATGTTAGTATATAATAATGCAATAATTTCTAAATAATAACATAGTTAGATGCTATATAATAATGGAACCAGCTCAGTCAACAGAATCCAAAAATTGTGAGGCTCTACATAGGCGATAACAGCAACAAACTGAACAACTTAAAATGCAACAAGGAAATAATTCCACAAAGGAGGTACATTTTGGATTCAAACACTTACCTCGACTCCTTTTACAATGTTCTTTTCATGGCAATTCCATTAGAATGGAATTCATAAGAAAGAAAAGAACAAAGAAATAACCCTGTAATGTAAATATTTCCAATCTTTGCCTTTCACCCCATACATACAACCTCCCTAAAGGCCATATGGTGTATTTTAAAACTAACATTTTTCAAATAAAAATTATCTTGATATAGAAAGATACAATACACTACTGTTATAAAATTATAGTCAATGCACTAAGAAGATCAAGGAGTTAGGGAAGAAAAATGGCCAATTCTTTAAAGGAAAGGAGAAAAATTTACTTGGAGGTTTAGCTATCGCTAAGGGATGGAATGTGTGCTAGGAGTCACTAATAAACCCCTAAAGCATACATAAGTAATAATACAAAAGCCAAGCAGAAAAGGCTTGAAAAAATACGTTACCTATTGTTACACATTGCCTATACGAAAGAATCGCTAAAAAGCCAACATATGGAGGGTAGCATTATTTGCATATGATCAGAAGAACACTATTTAAATAACTGCATTTTAAGCAGCATTAAAACAAAATGGACACATTTCTAGTGCTTTCAAAGAAAATCTCATCCTGGGAAAATTCCTCCTTTATTCCAAAACTGTTCCTATCTACAGAAAATTTTTCTGGAAGACATTTTAAATACTGGCATAGTAATACACAAGTCACAATTATTTATCTTCACTATCTTCTTTACCATTTAAGATAAAAAACCAAAGGACAGGTCGGTGAACACAAAAAGCATAAAAACAATCCCTCTGTCGCTACTCATATTTACAAAGAAGCATCTGAATGGCCTACCATCCAAAGTGCTCCCTATAGCCCAGAAATGAGCATCACAGGGTTGATAGATAACAGAACACTGCACTGGTCTAATAAAACTTTTGCCTTATACTAAGATTTTTAAGGAAGCAAAACACTTCAAAATGGAGTATAAATGTTTTAGATGTCAGGAATTCATCATCTCAACTCCATAAACAGGAAGGTCACTGAAAATACAATCTTGGAATGTTTAAGAATCACAGAACAACATTATCCCTTTCTCTTATCCTGTCCTCAGACTTTCATTTCTTGTTGTGCACACAGTGTATATACTTGGATGCTATACAGTCATCCAAAACTAAACACATGCTAAACATCTTCCCTAACTCTCTTATCAGAGTCAGCAGGACTGATATGTTCTCTGGTTTCCAAGCTTTTAAACTCCCCATAAATCTTTGGCTTTTCTCTCTCGTCTGCTCCCCTCAAATCCTGTTAACTTTTACTGTGTAAGAAGTTATCACTGTTCATCCAACACAACTGGAGTTTACAACCTAACTACCTGGTAATCAGTGCTTGCTTCTACCCTCAATCTTTCTATTTATCCTTTACTTTCTAGAATCCTGTTTCTCAAGAGTTATTTTCCATGTCATCCTTTGGCAAAGACAGATAAGGAATTACGTAAGTAAAATTAAGCAGCACTATTTACAATAGCCAAGACATGGAAACAACCTAAATGTCCACTGACAGAAGACTGGATAAAGAAGTTGTGGTATATTTATACAATGGAATACTACTCAGCTCCATAAAAAGAATAAAATAATGTCATTTGCAGCAACATGAATGGACCTGGAGATTGTCATTCTAAGTGAAGTAAGCCAGAAAGAGAAAGAAAAATACCATATAATATCACTCATACGTGGAATCCTAAAAAAAAAAAAAAAAAAAAAAAAAAAAAAGGGACACAAACGAACTTACTTACAAAATAGAAACACACTCAGAGACATAGAAAACAAACTTATAGTTACCAGGGGGGAAAGAGGGTGGGAAGGGATAAATTGGGGATTCGAGATTTGTAGATACTAGCTACTATATATAAAATAGATAAACAACAAGTTTCTTCTATATAACACAGGAAACTACATTCAATATCTTGTAGTAACCTATAATGAAAAAGAATATGAAAATGAATATATGTATGTACATATATGACTGAAACATTATGCTGTACACCAGAAATGGACACAACATTGTGAACTGACTATAGTACAACAAAAAAAATTTTTTTAATCATATAATAAATTAGCATTTCTTGAGCATCTATTAACTCAAGAACTCTTACATATTCCTTCATTAGCACATTCAATCTCACTTAAGACATGAAGTTAGTTACAAGTGGCGGGGGGATTGAAAGAAAAGACAAAATATTTTTATTAAAAGGTTATTTCTTTATCCTTCCTCATTCTTTTCAATCTCATTCAATTTCCACAAAAAGGACATTGATTTACTCAATCTATGAACTTGTACAAGTGACAGATTTTTCTGAATCTGAGTACACATCTCTTTATATATCATGTTGCTTGATTCTTCAGACCTACAACAATGAATGAGATTCAATTAGTTCTCAACTCAAACTTATCATTAATAGTAGCAACATATATCTGTTGAGCATATATTATGTACAAGGCACTTGGCTATATGCTTTCATGCTTAATTTCATTTAATCCTCACAACTACTCTCTGAGGTTAAGCACCATAATTACCTCCATTTAAAAGTAACATAGAAAAGTTATTAAGTTACTTCTTCAAGACAACCTAGCTGGGAAGTAGTAAAACTGGGACATGTGTCATACATGGATTTAGACTCATGAATGACCCAAAAGCTCATATTCTGAACTACTCCTCTCTCATGAATGTTAAGCTCCCCTAAAAACCTCCATCTTACCTTGCTGCATTCACTTTTCCTTCTACCTTCACAAAAACCTGGCATCCCTTACCTGTGACTTCCCTGGAAACTCTAACACTCTCCGAAAAAAGATCCATTTCCTTTCCAGCTTCAAAATTCTACTTTATTCTCTTCAATTCATAAAACCTTCTTAGATTAGCAGCATATGTTTCTAGTCTAGAAGATACAGCACCAGCCACCATTCCTGGCCTTTGTGCTCTCCAAGTATTTTGTGCTTTGGTACAAAGCGCTAGTGTTACGCACGTGTACTCTTGTCACTCAGCATTAGCGGAGTCCAATTTAACATCATGAAAAAGAGAAAACCAAGGTGCAACACTAGCAAACAACAGGCTTAATTATATTTATGTAGATAACTTGGTTATATCCTAAGAATATGATTTGGTATATATGTAGATAACTTGGTTATAGCCTAAGAATGAGATTTTTCATATTCCTGCAAAGTATATCATTTTCCATTTGTAGCCCAAGTCTTTCTGTCTACCAGGTATGTCTGGAATTTCTGCTGATACTAAGGAGCTGTAAATTGAGCACTACAATTGGGAAGCAGTTTGTAGTTTAGTGTAGCAGTTGTTCACATGGATTGCAAAAATTTCTTTAAAATTGTGAGAGCAAGAACCTATTGTCCACAGTGTTCTTGGGAAATAAAGGAAAGAGAAAGGAAGAAAGAAAGAATGGCAGCCTGTTTTTCCTCAGAGTGCTAAATACATGGCATTGGCTTGGCTATCAGAATGTTTCCGTGTACCATTTCAATAGGGCAGTTCCAACTAAGAATGCATTCTCTAGTTGCTACCTCTTGGAAAAGCTTAACAAAACAAACATTATGAGTATTCTTGAGACCATCACTATTTAGAAAAACCATGGCATAACAGTTCAAAATGGCCCTTTATTAACCTTAATTATTACCATTTAGATTCTTTTTTAAGCATATTTTTATTTTTATTTTTTTATTGTAAGGTCATACAGTTCAAAATGCAAAAAGGACAATATTTTGAAGCTGTTTTCCTGAATGCAAGCACCCTGTTCTCCTCCAGAAGCAAACAATGTCATGTTCTTATGTATGCTAGGAGATACTTTACATACATAAGTATATATACATATAACATGTACTATTATAAATACATACATACAATATAAGTATGTATGTCTATTATTTTTCCTTTATTAGATATAGAAGTATTTAATACATACACACTGTTCTGCACCTTAATTTTATTATGTATTTTGGAAACTGATTCTACATTAGTGCATAAAGAGTTTCATCATCCTCTTTTATGTTATGGGTTATATAGTGTTACACTGAACGAAAGTACCAATTTATTTAACTAGTCCCCTACTAATGAACACTTAGATTACTTACAAGTTTATACTATTCTAACAAATGCTATAAGTATTTTTGAATACATATAAGATTTTTACATGCAAATATATATATAAACTAAATTTTAAAAATTACAGTAGCTGGATCAAAGGATTATACATATTAAAAAATTCTTTTGGCATTTATTTACTTTTTGTAGTTATATTTTCCCAGTGATACTGAGAAATAACTGACACACATCACTGTGTAAGTTTAAGGCACAGAGCATGATGGCTTGATTTACATATCTTGTGAACTGATTACCACAATAGGATCAAGCTAATATCCATCTTCTTATATAGACACAATAAAAAGAAAAAAAGGAAAAAGATTTCTCCTTGTGATGAGAACTCATAGGATTTACTCTCTTAACAACTTTTCTATATATCACACAGCAGTGTTAGCTATAGTCATGCCATACATTACTAAAATTTTGATAGATATTGCCAAATCACCCTCCAAAGAAAGTTGTAACAATTTATATTCCCATCAGCAATTTATAAGAGTGCCTGTCTCTATACCCCTCTCATCACACTGTTACCATACTTCTTAATCTTTGCCATCTGATAGATTAAAGAAATGGTAGCTCAGTGCAGTTTTACTTTGTTTTCACTCTTGAAAGTCAGTAGAAAATAGTGGTTAAGGGGGGATGGTATAGCTGAGTGGTAGAGCATGTACCTAGCATGCACAGGGTCCTGGGTTCAATTCCCAGTATCTCCATCAAAATAAACAAATACTTAATTACCTCCTCCAAAATAAAAAAACAAACAAAAGAAAATTTAAAAAAATTAAAAAAAAAAAATAGTGGTTAAGGATGTGGGTTCTAGGGTAACTCCTGGGTCTGCCACTCACTTGGTTCTGCATTCACTGTGCAACTGTGGGCAAGTAACTTAACCTTTGTGCCTCCACTTCCTCATAAGTCAAGTGGGGTAATACTACTCCAATTTCAAATGTTCTTATGAAAATTAGATGAGTTAATACCTATGAAGTACCCAGAATGGGGCCTGGCACACGACAAATACTCGTTAAACAGTAGTTCTTATTTTTTATCTTATTTTCAGTAAGGGTTGGCAATTTTGTTTGCATGCTTAAGAGTTATTTGTATTGCTTTTTCTATTGTCTTTTCATATCTTTTGTCCTTGTGTTATTGGATTAGAACCCAAACTATACAGAACTGCTACAAATCAATAAGAAAAACAAGCTTAATAGAAAAACAGGCAAAGAATGTAAATAGGTCACAAAAAAAGTAAAAACAATTGGTCCATTATAAGACTTAGCCACTATCACAACAGCATTTTCACCTTAAAAACTTGTTGAAAAGTGACGCTTATGGAGTTTTTGCTTCCTTTATTCCCTCTCCAGGTACATTTGAGTCTCAGTTCATACATTTGCTTCTCTCATAGAAATTTTCCCAGACATTTATAATGTTTGTCACACTCTGAAATTATTCCACTCATTGACTTATTTTTTGTCTGCCTCTCTACACTGAAGTGTACAGTCTTTGAGGGCAGCCATTCCCAGCACCTAGAATAATCTTTGCTTCAGACAAAGGAAGCAGTGTCTACCCAGTTGATAACATTATTAAAAAGTTAAACTGAAATTGGAATCCTCATACAGCACAGATGGGAATATAAAATGGTGCGGCCACTTTGGAAAAAAGCCTGGCAGATCCTCAAAGGTTAACACAGAGTTACTTACCATATATGCAGCAATTCCTCTCCAAGGTATACACCCAAGAAAAATGAAACTCTATGTCTACACAAAAACTTATGTATGAATGTTCCTAACAGCATTATTCATAGCAGCCAAAAAAGTGAAAACAACAACCCAAATATTCACCAACTGATGATAAATATCCATTCAACGGAAAATTCTCCAATAAAAAGAAATGAATACTGATATTTGCTGTAACATGTGAGAACCTTGAAAATATAATGCGAAAGGTCAATCACAAAAGATCACATATTGTATAATTTCACTGATTTGAAATGTCAAAGAATAGGTAAGCCTATAGAGAAAGAAAGGAGATTAGTGGCTGCCTACATGGGGGAGAATTGGAAGGAAATGGGTATGAGGTTTCTTTAAGGAGGTGATGAAGTTTTTAAGATTGATTATTGTGATGGTTGCACAATTCTGTGAATATGCTTTTAAAAAAACTGAATTGTCCACTTTAAGAGGGAGAACTATATGGTATGTGAATTATATCTCAATAGAGCTGTTAATTTTTTTAAAAGTTAAACTGAACAAAATATAAACTGAATTCTCACGTTTGACAGCCAAGGAATAGGGATATCACTACTGCTTTGCTGGAACTGGTATGTAGATATGGGAAGAAAAGAAAAAAAAATCTTTTTCTTGAAGTGTTAAAATCATTCTATTGCCTAAAAAGAATATTCATAGATAATCTAATTCCACTTTTCTTTTCTTCGCCAAAAGCAGAGGCTGCTCTGGAACTGTAAAACATCCGCCTTATTTTCTTTTGTCCAAAGCTCTCTTCATGAATCTCATCTGTAGCAAATGTGGAACCAGAACTCCATACACTATTACTCTGTAGGCCTAACACTGCTTCTTGGTATGATGCTGAGACAGGGGAGCACGTCAGGGAAAGCCAGCTTTCATTTGTGAGCTATAACACTGATGAGGCGTTCAGGTAGCAGGCAGACCATGTTCTATTATGCAACACCATTCTGGCACTTTCATAGGAATCTGAAAGCCACATGCATTTTACGGTAGCACATGCTCTGATTCTTTCATCTTTAATAAAGAACCAAGGATAAGATGCCTCTTAAATATCATTCTCAGTCTTTTAAGCTACTGTTTTATAATATAATTGAAGATGCTTTACAAACTAAAAGTTTGGTTTAAGGTACTCTGCAAGCTGCCTTTGAGAGCCATGTTATAAAAAGTTCTAAGAAAGTGCACAGTGTAAATAGAAACAGCACAGGCTTTGAAGCCAGATACATCTCAGTTTGAATCCAGCATTGTGACTTTTTTAGCCATGTAGTCTTAGGCAAGTTACTTAATTTTGCTAATCCTCAGTTTTCTAACTTATAAAATTAGGATAATACAAACTTATGGTGGTATTATGAGGATTCAGCAAGAAAATGTAATACATTTTTCATTGCATTCTTGGCATGCTGCAGGAACTTACTGCTGTAAATACTATTCTTGTCCCTATTGACTCCTCTTCCAAATCATATCTCAATAATTAGCACTCAAAGATAAAGCTCTAAAGAAATCTTTTTTAAGACAAGTTGCATGCTAGAGCATCACAGAGGCAAAATTCATACAGTAGTTAAGATGACAAAGACTCTGGAACTTCCAGAAATAAGAACATGGCAGTGTAGGTATTTTTGAAATCTCACCAAATTTTGTCATTGTAATTAGACAGAACAATCAGGAAAGAATAAATCCATACATGACATCTTCTACAAAAATAGGTGACAAGGCATCTCCCCGCTAAACCCTAGAATGTAGACATGTATGGCCAAAATATCCAGTAACAGCAAGTGGTTATGGCAATAAGAAGTACAAAGGAATAGCCAAGGAACTCAAAACTCACCAATAAAAAACAACTCCCAAATGGAAAAGAATCAATGCTATGTGGGATTGTAGGCAAATGAAGCTAAGAACAACTACTGAGATTAAAGGCGTCCATACAGGCTCCAAGTCATGGGGAAAAACAATTTTAAAAACTGAAGACTAATTAAATGATGTAACTGTCTATCAATCTGACCTCAAACACAGTGGTTTGTACATCCTCAGGGAGATATAATCTGAAGGCCCTCCCCCAAAAGACTGCAAAGAAGGCTTTAACTTCTTCAATGGTCTAGGTTGTTATTTTTAAACCATTATAGATATAAAATAAAGAAAATAAGTAATTATGTTAATTTTGTTAGGAATCCAATTTTTAGCATAAAGAAGTACAAGATCAAAGAAATTAAGTAAAAACCCTGTAATCTTAAATTTGAATTAAACAAATGGGACCTAATTAAACTTATAAGCTTTTGCACAGCAAAGGAAACCATAAGCAAAACAAAATGACAACCTAAGGAATGACAACCCAATCCAAAAATGGGCAGAAGACTTAAACAAGCAATTCTCCAAGGAAGACATACAAATGATCGATAGACACATGAAAAAATGCTCAATATCACTAATTATCAGAGAAATGCAAATCAAAACTACAGTGAGTTATCATCTCACACCAGTCAGTATGGCCATCACTCAAAAGTCCACGAATGACAAACGCTGGAGAGGCTGTGGATAAAAGGAAACCCTCCTACACTGCTGGTGGGAATGCAGTATGGTGCAGCCACTGTGGAAAACAGTATGGAGATTCCTCAAAAGACTAGGAATAGACTTACTGTATGACCCAGGAATCCCACTCCTGGGCTTATATCCAGAAGGAACCCTACTTCACAATGACACCTGCACCTCAATGTTCACAGCAGCATTATTTACAATAGCCAAGACATGGAAACAGCCTAAATGTCCATCAACAGATGACTGGATAAAGAAGATATATTTATACAATGCAATACTACTCATCCATAAAAACCGACAACATAATGCCATTTGCAGCAACATGGATGCTCCTGGAGAATGTCATTCTAAGTGAAGTAAGCCAGAAAGAGAAAGAAAAATACCATATGAGATCGCTCATATGTGGAATCTAAACAAAAACAAACAAACAAACAAACAAAAAAGCATAAATACAGAACAGAAATAGACTCATAGACATAGAATACAGACTTGTGGTTGCCAAGGGGGTGGGGGGTGGGAAGAGACAGACTGGGATTTCAAAATTGTGGAACAGATAAACAAGATTATACTGTATAGCACAGGGAAATATATACAAATCTTATGGTAGCTCACAGAGAAAGGAATGTGACAATGAATATATATATGTTCACGTATAACTGAAAAATTGTGCTCTACACTGGAATTTGACACAACATTGTAAAATGATTATAAATCAATAAAAAATGTTAAAAAAAATGACAACCTAAGAAATGGGAGAAATATTTGCAAAGGAAGCAACTGACAAAAGTTTAATTTCCAGAATATATAAACAGCTCATATAACTTAATAACAAAAAAACAAACAATCCAATCCAAAAATGGGCAGAAGACCTAAACAAACAATTCTCCAGTGAAGACATACAAATGGATAGGCACATGAAAAAATGCTCAATATCACTAATTATCAGAGAAATGCAAATCAAAACTACAATGAGGTATCACCTTATACCAGTCAGAAGGCCATCATTAAAAGGTTCACAAACAATAAATGCTGGAGAGGGTGTGGAGAAAAGGGAACCCTCCTACTCTGTTGGTGGGAATGTAGTTTGGTGCAACAATTTTGGAAAACAGTATGGAGACGTCTCAAAAACTAAAAATAGACTTACTGTATTATCCAGTAATCCCACTCCTGGGCATATATCCAGAGGAAACTCTGATTTGAAAAGATACATGCATCCCAATGTTCACAGCAGCATTATATACAATGGCCAAGTCATTGAAGCAACCTAAATGTCCATTGACAGATGACTGGATAAAGAAGTTGTGGCATATTTATACAATGGAATACTACTCAGCATTAAAAAAGAATAAAACAATGCCATTTGAAGCAACATGGATGGACCTGGAGATTGTCATTCTAAGTGAAGTAAACCAGAAACAGAAAGAAAAATACCATAAGATATCACTCATATGTGGAATTTTAAAAAAGAGAAAAAAGAAGACACCAATGAACTCATCTACAAAATAGAAACAGACTCGCAGACACAGTAAACAATATTATGGTTACTGGGGGAAAAGGGATGGGTGGGAACGGATGAACTTGGGAGTTAGAGATTTGCAAATATTAACTACTATATATAAAAATAGATTAAAAAACAAATTTCTTCTGTATAGCACAGGAAACTATATTCAATATCTTATAATAACCTTTATTGAAAAAGAATATGAAAATGAATATATGCATGTATGTGTATGACTGGAACATTATGCTGTACACCAGAAATTGACACACTATAACTGACTATACTTCAATAAACCATAACAAAAAAACAAAACTGAATTACAATGAGTAATGCAAACTCACTTTGTTTCCTTTCTTTTCTTAAAGCAAATACTTCAGTGGCAATAAGTAGCCATATTGTGGTCTTGATATATCATTCCTCAATGAGAGAACCACAGCTCTTTAGAGAAATGCAGATTCCAGGCCTAATGCAGGGAATATACAAGATGAGCCTGGCATATTTTGTTGTGCCAGAAAGTAAGACGCTATAAAAGAATCTTGTTAAAAGGACACAGGAACCAGCTAGAAGTGGTTCCCACTGGACAAATGTGGGGCAATTTCAGCATCTAAAAGTATCGTGCCCGCAACTGATTAAAACACAATGCATATACAAAAAGCTAAGACTTCATAACTGTGAAAGAAGAAGGAAGGAAGGAAGGAAGGAAGGAAGGAAGGAAGGAAGGAAGGAAGGGAGAGAGAGAGAGAGAGGGAGAGAGGGAGGGAGAGAGAAAGAGAGAGAGAAAGAGAGAGAGAAAGAAAGAGAGAGAAAGAAAGAAAGAAAGAAAGGAAGGAAGAAAAGGAAGGAAGGAAGGAAGGAAGGAAGGAAGGAAGGAAGGAAGGAAGGAAGGAAGGAAGGAAGGAAGGAAGGAAATAATGCCATTTGCAGCAACATGGATAGACCTAGAGATCATCATTCTAAGTGAAGTAAGCCAGAAAGAGAAAGAAAAATACCATATGATATCATTCATATGTGGAATCTTAAAAAAAAAAAGGATACTATGAATTCACCTACAAAACAGAAAGAGACTCTCAGATTTAGTAAACAATCTTACAGTTAACTGGGGAAAGGGGGTGGGAGGAGATAAATTTGGGAGTTTGATATTTACAAATGTTAGCCACTATATATAAAAATAGATTTTTTTTAAGTTTCTTTTGTATAACATAGGGAACTATGCTCAATACCCTGTAATAACTTTTAATGGAAAAAAATACGAAAACGAACGTATGTATGTATATGCAAGACTGGGACATTGTGCTTATACACCAGAAATTGATACATTGTAACTGACTGTACTTCAATTTAAAAAATAAATTAAAAAATTTAAAAACCAAACAGAAAGGAAGGAAGGAAGGGAAGGAAGAAAAAGAAAGAAACTAGTCAAAACTTACATACCACTGGAGGATTCTAAGGCATTACCTCATTACCTTGGAAATTGATTTCTCAAAGCTAAGAATTAAGCATTTTATAGTGCCTGAATTATATTTCGGGATAACCAAGCAACCCTAGTGGATCAAATAAAGATCTTGTTAAGAGTTTTGGCTAATAAATGAAGATGGGAAAACATAGTTGGGAATTAACATTTTTAACCTCTTAGAAATTCAGTAATTCACTACACTTCAATTTAAAAAAAAGAAAATAATTCAGTAATTCAAGCACTGATTGTCCATGGATGATAAAACCATTAGGTGAAAGGAAGATGAATGAGAAACTTTACTAGCAGAATCGAATGATCAATCTTCACATTACAAAAAGTAAGGCAACCAAACTTTACGGCTGATGTCATACGATTTGACTCTCAACAAGCCTTTAGACCTACTTCCAGCCGAGAAGAAATTCAGGGAATAGAGGCATAAATTAAATAACGCCACAAGAAAGTAATAAGCAAAATCCAGAATGTGAGGCATTCTACAGGATAACCATTTGGTTTCTTCAGCAAGTCCACGGTAAGTGGAAAAGCACAGTGGGGGTGTGGGGATATCTGTTCTAGTTTAACAGACAGTTAAGAGTCACAACAATCAAATACAGTGAATGAACATTTTTGGATCCTGATTCAAACAACCCAACTGTAAAATGATGTATGTTAGATAATCGGGAAATCTGAACAGATACTAGATGATTTTTTTTGTCTTGTTAATTGAAGGACGTCTTGTTAATTTTGTGAGGTGTGATAGTGACACTGTGGTTTATATAAGGAAGAAAATACCTTTTTTTAAAGCAAACTTAAGGATTTAAGGATGAAATAACACAGTGTCTGAAATTTGCTTTAAAACATTCTACCTGGAAAAAAGTTGTGGGAGGAGATATGAAACAAGTATAAAACATTGATGGTGGTTCAATCTGATTGATGGTTATATAAGAGTTCACTGTGCTCTCTAACTTTATTGTATGTTTGAAAAACTTTATAATAAAAAGTAAAACATACAAACCAATAAATAAGAAACACGGAGATTTAAAAAAACCAGTATGAGCTCTAGAATCAGACTGCTAGGGGACTGAATCCTAGCTCTACCATTTATTGTGTGAATTTGGGCAAGTCATTTAACTTCTTTAAGCATGGTTCTCCTTCCATCAAATGGGGAAACAGTACCCCCATTTATTAAGTTTGAATGAGGTAATCCATATAAAGCAGAGAGAAGGTTTCCAGTACATAAAAAAGTCCAATAAATGTCAGCTATTGTTATCACTACTGCTAGCAGTAGTAGGACTGTATAAGAGGCAATTGCAAAGACTCCTGAATACTTCTTAATGTAAAGGACCAATGTTTATCTTTTGTCAAAATGTTTATTTCTTTTTCAAAAACACATTTAAATACACAATACCAAACATCTATAAATAACTGCTTTTCCTTTTCTATTACTCAGCTTTTTGAAATTAATAAGCACAAACATTCCTATCACCAATACAATAGCAAAGAAGGTTAATTGTTTCAAATTTTATACTATTCTTCAATTAAAGTTAACAGTGTTATCAATATTTTATCTATAATTCATGGTGTTTTTTTAATTTAATTTTTCCCTAAAATGATACTTAAAAGAAATTATATAGCTAATACAAAATCTAAGAAACATACAAAGCAATCTTTTTTCAACTAAAAGCTAGAAATATTTTTCTCATTTCTAAACAAATAAAATCAGTTTGGTGCTCATAATACATATGCTTTACATAATACAAAAAAATCTCTTTTGTAAATAAAAAATTATACTGAAGTCTACAGAGCTGAGGCAACTGAGACATTTTTCCTTTCACTTTTAATCAGGCTTCCTGTTGTAAGAGCTCAGCAGACAGTGACGCGAGACACTGCCTCCCAACTTTGGTTCACCTTTGCAGTTCCACAAGGGACACCATGTCAAGATTGTTCAGCTTTTTTGATGAGTGCTGCGTGGGTAACTAATGTGTAAATGCAGATACGTATAGAAAGCAGTTTTGACAGTGATGTATTGCAACTGGTTCCAGATGTCGGTAAGGGATGCTTGGCCAGGCACCTGGGGCTCCAGTGCCACGGAGCAGTGCCAGGACCAAGCCAATCTTCAAAAGACTATAGCACTTTAATTCTTCAATTAGAATCTTCTTAAAACAATTACTTGTGCTTCTCTTCTTTCAGAAAAACACTAAAATATTTCTACTTTGTTGCTTGTGTTTTAAATTTAAGGAAAGGGAAGTTGAAATATTCAGCATCCTAACAGTTTGGCTGATAGGAAAACTTCAAAGCAAACTACTGAGATATTCAAAATTAAGCACATATTCATGTCATATAATGAGAATTTTAACTAAATTGCACAAAAACTTGAATATGTACAAAAGTTTAAGCAAGCCCTGATTAGCAAAGTAAATGTTGAGATTGTTCATCTAATGATACTAGAACTCCTAAGATCATCATTAACATGGTACAAATATCACAATAAATTGTAAATCAAATCACCAAGCTTATCCTTCCTTTTGCTGTCTAAACTTGACAAGTATATATTAGCTAAAGAAAATGTACTCTATTTGCACTGACTCTAAGAACTAAATGATAAATTTTGTAATAATGTACTTTCGGAATAAAATCCCAGAAAAGAAAGACTGACAAGCAGCCTGTGACTAAATGAAATTTCTGGTCTACTGGCTAATGAAGTGCCATAAGATGTATACAAAAATTCCAAAGTAGAAAGACATTATTACAATCACGCAATGAATAGCCTTTAACCTTTAAAATTGATAAAGTTGCACTTTCTACAGGAAAAATGTTGTAACACAGCTCCAACATAAGCATTTGGTCTAATGGGAATTTTTTCAAATAACCTGTCTGTCTCCCTCTTCTTTCAATACCAAACTCCCTGCTCCAATCAAAAATACTCTCAGGGGATCACCTACAGCTACATTCCCTCCATGTGGTTTTGCTATAAGGCATTTTCTCATTGATCAAGGGAACTGCAGAAAGCATGCATTCTGTTTATCCCAGAACAAAGAAGGTGACTTAACATTACTGATTTTCAGTATCAAATCAAAGGTTTTAAAATACTTTAAATGGTAATAAGGGCAAACAGATCTGTCAGAATGATGTTTAAAAACTCTATGTTCCTTCTGACTTCCTAATAAACTAAATAAATTGGAACATTGTAAATACATTATAAAACTTTTAATCTGAGAGAACCTTGCGGTCAATAACTTCCTGTTATAAATAAATTGTTCCACTATAGCCCAAAGCTCCTATGTTTGGTCTGATATAACTTGATATGCTAATTGAAAGGTCAAGAGTAGCTTTAAAAACTGACCAATCTTATTTTTCCAGATGGATCATCAAATTTATTTCTAACCTTGCATTTAAATGATCAACCAGTAAAATTTTATGACAGGCTTAGAATACATCAAAGAATGGTGCCAAATAGCAGAAGAGCTGTAAAGTATTTATTCCCATCTCCTCTTTAATAGGGTTCTGTTATGACAAATCTTTATTGTGACGTGCATAGCAACATGCCACAACTTAAAACAACCTTAATTTTGGTCCTATCCTAAATAATGGTTTTGATTTCTAATAAATTATGCCCAACAAATAAAAATATATTTGGAGCATTTATACATAAACCATTAATTACTCTGAAATACAGAAATTTTGCCTAGGCAGTGCAATTACATATATCAGACCTGGCAGATCAAAAACAAAATTATTGTTTAATGAAAATATAGATCACATATATTTAACTGAATGACTTTTGTGTTTATCTTGTCAGTTTACTAGTAACTCAAAAGAAATCCTCTGAACAACAAACTAGTACTTCCAGAAAAACAGACTACAAATTACTATATCCAAAAGTTCAAACTTAAAAACTACCGATATCTATATCCAGTACACAGAGACATAGTCCTAAACGAATTAAGCTTCTGATTCTGAAAAGTAAGTGCATAATTCCCCCCCAAAACTATGTATTAAACAGTCTTATTGCTGGTGGCAATGTAAACTAGTGTCACCATTTTGGAAAGCAATTTAGCAACATCAAGTAAAGTTGAACACAGACACTCTATAACCGGACATTTCTATTTCTAGTTACACACCTCAGAGGAATTCTTGCATGTGAAAAAGAATATGTGTACAAGCATATTTATAATAGCAAAACTTTGCAAACAATTTAAGCATCCATCAACAGTGAAATGAATGTGAAGTTTATTTGCATGATGGAATACTACAGAGCAGTTAAAACAAATGAAACTGATCCACAGGTATCAAACTGGATACAACTGGAAAATAATGGTGAGGGAAAAGAGCAAGCTACTTAACTCTTTCTCTGTATATATATGTGTGTGTGTGTGCACATATATACACACACATATATATAGTATATACTGTATATTATATTTATATCATTACTAAAAATACTAACTATATATTATTACTTATGAACACATACATATGTAGTAAGTTTTTTAAAAATTCCAGTGAGAAGATATAAGATAAGCACTACTCATGTATACATAGGAAAGTTAGTGGGTTGAAGGGATGGGAAATTTTTAACCATATATAGCTGGGTTTTTTTTTTTTAACAATTATCTAAAGCAGATATGGCAAAATGTTAACATTTATTTAACAGAAGGGAACGTGGATGGCCATGTGCTTGAAATATTTTACAACTAAAAATTATTATGTAAAAACTCCATACACCCTACAAAACCCTTTACTTCAGAATTTCTTCCAATGTCTTATTTAAATATATTCATTTATATACAGCATAATTTTGTTAGGTTAAAAATTATGTCCATAATTGAAAGACAGAGCAACCTATTCTTCCCAATAAAGTCTTCTCACAATAAGTTGAACTGTCTAAATACTTAGTACTGATTATTACCATTATTATGTTTCTGTAGCATTCATAATCATGGATATATTCTCAAAGGAAAGATTCCTCTAATCAACAATGACCCTACATTAATCAGTGAATATTCCAGATAAGCTAGAGTCACCAAGCACTTATAATATCTCATTTCCAATTGTGTCTAAAATTTCACATAAAAATATTTTAAAGAAAGAGGAAAGTTATTCCTATATCATTCATGACAAATCAAGATATGAGAACAGTAAATAAATTATTTGGATTTCAAGTAAGGAAGCTTTTTTTTTTCGAATAAAGAATCCTACATATGGAAGACCTGATCCATGAAAATGTTTAAAGTAGGTAAAAATCATTCCCAGAAAGGATTTGATAAGATTGTGGTGAATAAAGGAATTTTATTTTTAGAACCTCTATGCGCTATGTACAACCAGCAGTTTTCTCCTGGAATTAAATATTCTAACTTTTTGAACTATTTAAATATTAATGTTATTGCCTTCCTCATTCAAAGACACTAGGCTAGAATTGAATTGGCTGAAAACTGCCACCTGTAGTTAACATTTAGAAAGTATCTCCTAATGCAAAATTAAACAGACTTCCAGAATATTCTAGCAAAAACCTCAAATTACAGTCTAAAATGAGGGAAGTTACTACATTGAACTTGGTAATATTATGGTCATGGATTAATCCTCTAAGCGACAAAACTAAGAGCAAAAAAGATGAATAAAAATGGACACTTGTTAGCAGTTCAGCACATCAGAAGTAAATGGTGATGTTTATTTGTAGAATGAGAATACTTCTTAATTCAGTGGTTTTCGAAGTGTGACACAGGCAGCTGTGGGCCACTAAGGCACATTCTAGCAAGGTCAAGATGACTTTCACAATACTACTAAGCTGTTGTTGCTCTTTATACTCCCATTTGCTCATGAGTATACAATGAGATTTACAAGGAGCCCAGGAAGTACAATATCACAACATACTGATGCACAGACGAGAACCCCGCTGTTGAAGTCAGACTGAAGAAATTTGAGAAAAGAAAAAATGCAAAATAATGCCACTCTTTCAATTTTTTCTTTTGAATACCATGAGTTGTTCTTTTTATTTTTAAAATGTCAAAATGTAATCAGTTTATTATTGTTATTTTAAAATAAATAAATAATTTCTTAAAATTTCTAGTATAGTGAATATTGATAGATATAATCCACGTAAGCAAAATGATCTCTATAGAGTTCTCAATAATTCTGTGCAACACAGGAAAGAGTCCTGAAAACATAAAAAGAACCATTGAACTAGATCTTAGAGCTGATATGACGATGAAATGAACTAATGTATTTAAAGAACTTTTCACAAGGCATGGCAAACAACAAGTGCTAATAAGTGGTAGCTGTCATTGTTACATTATAATAGCTGGGACTACAGCAAGTATTGTTGAGACCAGGGATGCTTGGGAATTTAATTGTCTCCCATTTTCTAGTACATAATGAGTATTAAAAAAAAAAACCTAATCATTAGTCAAATTTAATTTGTCATATAGATTCTAATTTAAACTATATCTTGATAGGTTTATATGTTATCTTTCTAGACCTGATAAATTTCCTTATAAATTAAAAAGACCTGATTTCATAGACTTAAAACATACCTTAGGATCTCCCATAGAGTTCTCCTTTCCTTTGAGCCAGTAGGAAAAGACACAAGAAGCCTGTGTCCTTTGCCAAGCACAACAAATTAATTAGGATATTCCATTCTCATGAAATTAAAGTCTTATCTTCCTTTGAAATAGATGATCAATACAGGAACATTGAATAACAGAACTGGAGGAACTTTGAGCAAGCTTCCAGTCAGATCCCTAACTATAGGCCTAACTAGCACATATCCACGACAGACCAACAGATACAGAGAATCACAAACTGAGTAGTTATTTTTGACACTAGTAATCAAGTAGCTTTTCCAGAAAGCCAACCAAAATCTTCCTGCTTCATTTTAAGGTCACTTCCTTATGTTTTGTTTTTTATTTACAAAGATAAAAAATATGAATTACAAAGAAAAAATAATAGTAATAGTAAATATAACGTATGAAGAAAAATAATAGTTTACAAAATAGTACACAAAATAGTATACAAAAATGAAATAGCTGGCCTTGATCTTATAAAAACCTTTCAACCTTTCAGCCTTCTTTTATTTTCTTAACCTTTCTTTTCTACCTTCTAAACTCCGAAATGAAAACATATTAGATCTTTTAAATTTTTTCTTTAAAAAAAAAAAGACTACTCCAAAGTAGCTACCACGAAAATTTCATCATCAAGCACTACTGTGTACTGTTGTGTGTACTATTTAGCCCTCTAAGACATTCTTAGAAACCACATGACATGTCAAATTGTTCCCAAACCTAATATAGAAAATATTCTTGAAAACTATGACCAAAAAGATGCTCTCCCCTTAAAAACCACCATATTAACATTATATACATTAATAACTTTGGTCTTTTTAAAACTGTCTTCGTAACTTAAAATCAGCATTAAGATAAAAGCAATGAACACCATAACACACAGAAGTAGATAAAATCCATTTTCTGAAAAGCATGAACAGTGAATGTAAGTAAATACACAGGGTCAGGACAACATTTTAAATCATGTGTGTATTTTTATGTACTACAGTGACTGGGGCAAATTTGGAAATCTTAACAATCAGCAGCAATGGTAGGCATTAACAGGGGAACCAGGAAATGTCATTTCCCCTCTTTTCTCACAATTGTGTTTCTGAGTTTCAAACATCACAGCGGCTTCACAAAATATGGCTGTACTATGAACCTTCACATAAAAGATTCAAACATAGGCAGTGAAACTTAATGAATGGTAGTAGTTACTGACAAAGAAAAATTCACATCATTTTTTAAACTACTTAGCAAAAAATAGCAACAACAGAAAAAAAAAAAAAAACCACAAGTGTAAATCCAAATCATACAACTGCTGAAATGAATGATCTATTAAATTCCCAAACTACTGATTAATGTGTGTTTCATAAATACGAAGTACTGAATTAAGGCTGAGGATGTCACAGTGGACTTTTTAAATAATAATCCAATACAATCAGCTACAACACTAAGATGATATCCTATATGAATGTTTGGGAAAATATTAATGAAATATATGCATTTAACAGATTATATAGCCTTTCTTATACTGTGGTCAAAATACAATCCAAGTTAAACTCAGAACAGTTTCCTTTTAAAACATTTTCTCAACTACTACAATTTTTGTTTAGAAAAATGTCACCTATTAGATCTGAATATAAAGAATCTCAGGGAAATATCAAATTTCAACATGAAGAAGTATATTCTAAAATGAAGTATAGTTTCTAAAGAGGTGCTATCACCTTCAGTAAACGTATTATTTACAATGAAAAACCACATGTAGGCAAGAAATGGTTTTAAACTCTGCAGAACAATAACAAAAGAGTACCTCCTTTAAAAATAATTGTCAGTGATCAAGAAAACAAAGAATTTTTCCCAGATCTTCTGTACAACAGACCTAGCGGGGAGAAAAAAAAAAAAAAAAAACACTCTCGAGGCTGCTTGCATGCAAGAGCACTTCTTATTTCCACCACTAATCAGGCAATAGGACAAAGTCTAGTCTTTTAAAGCTACACAGTGTATATGATGGGGTTAAAAATATTTTCACGAAAGTATTCTAACAAAAGAACAACACATTAGGTTCACAAGAATGTTAGCTCTCTGCCACTGTTACAACCTACCTTTAAATATTAAATTTTAATTTCACTTTTTAGGAAAAATTACATAATTCTTCATAGCACAGTTTAAAAATAACTCCACTATTAATGCAGGCCCTTTATTTAATCACAGGCTAATTTACTCCTGACAGAAAGTAAATTCCACTATTTTCTGTGAGGCTTTATGAAATTGCCATCATTTTTAATTAATTCTTAATTAAAATATATTACACCACAGCTTCTACCCATCTCTCTTGATATTCTAACATAATCAATTCAAGACCATTTACATATCATTAATTAAAAGCCTTCCTCTCTCATCCTTAAAATCATAATGAGGCTCTATTTCTCATTAACAGCCTTTAAGGGATAAAATAACAATAGAGTCAAGAATGAATGGTAATTTTAAAAAATAATAATTTATACCTTTAAATATTATATAGTGGACAGTACTACTTTCAAAATTTCTTGACTTTGGACAATTCTTGGATTCTTTTTATATGTTTTTAACAACATAGAGCAACAATTGGCTATACTTTTAATCTTCAAATGAGATAAAAATAAATAAGAAATAGCATCTTTGAAACTGGGGAAATATCAAATATCAAATGGACTTCTGTATCTGGACACTAAGTCTTACCACGAATACTACAAACAAGTAAATTACTATAAAAGGGTGAAAAGAAGACAATTAACATTGCCTTGTCTTCATTTCCATTTTTTAAAACCTGTCCTAAATTTTCAGAAGTGACATAATCTAAACCCACTATAGGAATCCTTTGCGTTTAAAACGATTCTTTCTTTCAACTAAAAGAATCCATTGTTAATACCTCTTAAATCTTGAGATGTAATTAGAAAAATATAATTGAAATTTCTATCTCTGTGCATTTCTTAGCAGCTTACCACTGTCAAAATGAAGTATCTGTGGTTACATGAAGAACTGAAACATAGAAGCCAGTAGGAAGTTCTATAATTAAACTCCAGAGCTATGATATGTTTTACACATTCTTAAATGAGCTGTGATATATGCTGGTACTATAAAAAGTTATCATTTATTGGTAATGAAAGGTAAAAATTAACCACCTATTCAATGATTTTACCTCTTCTGGACACTTTAAAGCCAAATACAGCTTGAGAGAAGATTTATAGTAACTTATGACTTTTAACCCACTGTTTTCAATATTTTGGCTGTTAGGTACAAAATTAATACAACTTCAGCTATGACTAATTTTATGATTAGTATAAAATAAAATTTCATTGCTTTTCTTTTGCTTTGAGCAACTGCAGTGTTATTGCCTTCTGCAGTACTAAAAAAAAAAAAAAAAGACTGAAACCTTAATTTGTTACATTTTTCAGAGTTTATTATTCACAATTGTATTTCAAAGCCAAACTATGAACACAAATAGGAACCAAGGGAGTATCAAAATGTGACCAAAAAAATAATGCCACATAATAGAGGCAAAATAAAATCAGACTCATGTCTTGGAAATTTTATGCAGACTTATTGTCACCAGCATTAACTATATCTAGGTGCTTCATATCAGGCAAATCAGATTTATATCACTGTCTTCTGTCAAATGCAGGTGCTCCACCACAACTTGTCATGACAGCCTGTCTGAATCTTCACACGTCAGACAGAATCACAGCACTTGGTGTTTTGGTCTGTTGACAGCAATTTATTTTGATGTGTTGTCACAATATGGAATTCTTCAGTGCTCTGCACCATGGTGCCAATAAGTCCCACTATACTTTTTCTACTGCCAGATGCTACAGGTTTAGTAAGGGGAGAGGGCAAAGTTTTGCCTTACTTTTAAAAATCCCTTTATTAAAGCTCTAAGTACTTAATTCACAAGTGGAGAGGAGTGCTAAACAGAAGCAAGTATTTCATTCCTTAATCCCAGCATCCAACATTCTTTTTAACATCACAACCAAATGGATCTGAGTGAGGCAAAGCCAGTCATCCTGTTAGGAACAAACAGGGACTTTAAAAATCCTACAAGTCAAAAATCAGAGTAGTCTATCCTGAGACTAAACAATAGCTTGGGCTACACATCCAGTGTGGTCAACTGTTTTCTCAGCTCTTTCACAAGGCTAGTTTCAATCCCATAATAAAAACTTCAATTCTGTACAGTGCAAGCACTTATTATGTAACTATATGTAAAGCCAGGCACTAGAGGATACAAGACAATGAGATGATGAATGCAAATAAATCTCTTTTGGGTTTTTAAAAATACATTTTCCAGAACTCTGTGCAAATTTCACATTACTACTCCACAGATATAAAATACAACTTACACAGGAAATACAAAAAAGACAAGTTAATTAAGTATGGCAGAAAAAAGTTAATATTCACAAAAAAGCTCAGAGAAGTTTTAGACTTTATCTTTTCCATATTTCATATTTTAACCTTTCATATATACAGCTTCTATCTAAAATCAATTTAAAAACAGGCACTACAGGGTTATACTAGTCACATTCAATTCCATTCATAAATAAAGATTTGTCAATATCTACATCTAAACCTTTTTCTTATAAGCAAGAGAGGTATCAATAGTGATTACATGTTTCCTGTTTCCACATAGTTCAATTACTCTATTACAGAGTCAAAATTTTTAAAATGAAAAAACAGAGATCAATATTGTCTTGAAAAATTAAAAAGTAAAAAGGAGCTTTAGTTTGGAATTATATATTAGAAAATGCAAGATTAAAAAAAATTCTTGTCAAATTAGGAACATTTTAAGCAAGCAAGTAGTGTATGCAATGGACTCCAATAATAAAATTCCTCTTTGACAAAATGGTGAGCACATAACTTAAAAATAACCAAATATGGCCATGTAATAACAAGTATGTATGGTGCATTTCCAAACTTCATAACTTAACTATAAGAAATACTTTTATATTTACTTATCTACAGCTGGTACACAATACAGTCATAAGAACTTATCTCCAAAGAATTCCATCATAATTTTTTAATCTAACAACCCTTGTATCTTCTCTGTGAGGTTAAGTTGGCAGTAGAGCAAATGGTATTTTTTTTAACTTCATATAACAAAAAAAATAAGACAAAAGACTTTACAGTGAGTCAGAATCAAAGCTGAACAAAGACTTCTAAGCTTAAAATTATTCCATTAAACTATATGAGTTCTTAAATTAGATAAATCTAGTAGGGTTGCCTTTTGGCAGAAGTCTAGAAGGCACCATTCACACAGTATTTTATAAATGGTGCAACCTGGAATTGTACAAAACAAATCTGAATCTAAAGATAGCCTCAATAAAGTTTCTGTGTGTGTATATGTGTCTGTGTGTTTGTGTGTTTGTGTGTGTGTGTGTGTACTACTTCCAGAAAAAGAGAGGTATATCTCTGGCACAAAATCTAGTCTATTCTATAAGAAGGCTATACCATCACATAAATCATAAGTATCCTCTAGTCTACCTCCAAGATCTCTAGGAAAATAAAGCTTTGAATACTGTAGGAATGTGAAACACAAATACTCTTGATGAAGATACAGTGCAGGCTGATTTTTACCTAGTAAATAAGTATAACAAGTAAACAGTACATGTATATGATTCAATATGTGCTGTATCTAGAATGCATGTCTAATCTACTTTAAAACCCATCACACCTACACCACAAAACTACCCATATGTAGCCTTTATAGACTGGCACTAATAACACCAGCCAATACAGAACAATTCTTTACTCTGGTTTCATGACTGACTTTAAAGAGAATGGAAAGTTAAGCAGAAAATGTTTACTTAAAAATAAAAAAGCTTGATTGTCATTTAACGGGTAAAGAGCAGCTTACACGTGCACAGATATGTTAACCTGCAGAAAAATGAAACTGCATGAGAAACCTGTTTTTTCCCCCCAAATATTAAGAAAAGCCCAATCATTTGATAATCCAAAAAAAAAAAAAAAGAGAGATGCCACAAGTAGTTAGAGACTAAGAGAGCTGATAAAAAAAAAGCTGGGATTCTATTTCAAAAACAACATGGCAAAGACCATGCAGGGAGAAAGAAGGTGACAGATGAGGGAAGGACTAAAAATTTGAGGACATTGATAACCCTGTACCCAATGGAAAATAGTACAATAAAAACAGAACTAACTTCACTATGAGTTAAAAGATTTGGGCTCTAATTTTTATCCCAGTTCTGCAACTAACTTAGGCGAGTGAACTTCAGTAAATCCCATACTTGAACTCTCTAATCCTAGGTTTTCTAATTTGTAAAACAATAATAATATATGTCCCACCTACATCAAAGGTTGTTACAGGATTAAATAGACAATGTAAAAGCATTTTGAATAGTATAAAAGCACCATAAAATAATCAAAAACAACTTAAGATTACTGAAAATCAAGCATCACTTTAAGATCTCCCAGTTCAAAAGAGCAGACTGAGAGAGCTCACATGTTTAATCTCTCCTCTTTCTTTCCACATTCCCATTGATAGAATAGTAAAGAGTATATAAATCCATTGAGAAATGGGTAGGGACAGTAGGAGACCAAATTTTGATTAATTTCTAGAAGACAGATAGCAAATGAGACTACACTGACAAATACACCATAGTGGAGGAGACCCAAATTAAACAATGAGAAAGAGCTGCAGTAAAAGCAGGAGCCAGTTTTCCCAACAAGCCTGGGAGATGCCCCAAGTTTGGACAGAGAACAGCAATAGGAAATGGGGCAATAAATTAAAAGAAGGTTTAAGTAACACCTGAGACATTTGGTTTCTCCTCACACCTTCCATACACAAACCCAGCCACTGCAAAGAACATCATTTGCCCCTAGGGTAAAGCCAGGTAACTATTCTCCAAAAATAACTAAGATGTAACATTAGAAGTATAACATATAGAGGAGGGGATACTAACCATCTCATATAATGAAAGTCAAGAAATACAATCTGATGTTGATGGGCTCAAAAGTTTAAAAATACATTCTTTGTTACGAAAATAACGTATACCAGAACTAAAAACAATACTATAACAAAACTAGAGAGTTAGGAGGAGAAAAGGAGGGAGGAGATAGTATAAATAAACAAGATTCCTCACCATAGAAAAACTATATACAAATTTTAAACCGTAGTTTAAATTTACAGTGGGTAGCTAGCAGAAAAAAATGAAAAGCAGTAAGATGAAATGTGTTCTCCTCTGAATAGATTATAGCAAAAAACAGAAACAAAAACAAAAACAAAAAAAGACAGAAGCTACAGAACTTTTTTCAGCTGTGAAAGGGGAATACTTTTATATTAAAATTACTTGCTAACTACTTGCGAAAGATTCTTTTCAAAATGGATTGACCCAAGAAGTAAGCCTGAGGGATATAAAATCTGACTACCTACTCTGATATCTTTCAACCTTTAGGAAAAAAACAGACATAATTCTTCAGGTCTTGAGAACAAATTATCTACCTAAGAACACAAGTAAGGAAAAAGGAATGGAACTGAGAAGTAAGGAAGATCTTATCTTTCAGCATTTTGATAAAAGATGAGTCAGAAAATGAGGGGCCATAATTCCCTAATCCTTCAGGCTGAAGAATGGCAATTGGGAACAGTGTTTTCAACCTCAAATTCCTATTCTGGAAGTTGTTAATCAGCTTGAATAGTGGATGGCTTAATTATATAAGGACCACATTAATGTCTCAAAGGAGGCAGAGTGATCTGATAGGAGGTTTTAATTTGAAACACTCTTCATAAAATTAAAAATGAATGCCAAACTGACTATAATCTGTGCCTCTATGGAGAAGTAAAAGACCAATATAGCTATAAGAATACAGTGTGATCAATTGGGTTTTAAGGCCAAATTGATCCAGTACTAGTCAATAATCATGAATGTTATTCATTTGACAGTCAAAAAGAAGTAGTCTCCATTTCTGTTTTAGCTAGTAGGTCTTTCTACAGGTTATTTTCAGACAATTAGAAGAACTGCTTATATCTGTGAAAGGATAACATTTTCAGACTACTCATATCCTCTGGAATTGCTTTATAAAACTAAAATTCCTGGGATCCAAGTGTATCTAGGTTACAGCACTAACCTTAAACAGAAGAATATAGTTTGGGAAAACGTGGATCCATTCTGTTCTGTTCATGAGTTTTACAAGCAATTTAGCATTCAAAAAGAGAGGTGGAGCAAGTTCAAATCTATATAAAGTGAAAAGTTCACAAGGGTAATGGCTCTTCTCAAAGCATACAAAAGTACAATAACTAGAGGAACAGCAAGGTCAAAGATGAAATGTCCACCTTTGGGGGAAATTTTGATCCTTTCGTGGCTTTCCAGGACCCAGGACCACTACTGACAGGTGTGTTTGCCTTAGCTGTTGAACTGTACAGCAGCTCTGTCCAAAAGAACTCTAATGCAATTCATATGTCATTTTAAATTTCTAACAGCCAATTTTAAAGTACAAAAAGAAATAGATAAAATTAATTTTAATAATATACTTTAATTCAACATATCCAAAATATTATCATTTCAACAGGTAACCAAAAAAAACTTAAACTATTAATGAGATATTTTACATTGTTTTCAGTCTTTGAAACTTGGTATGTATTTTATATGTACAGCACATCTCAATTCAAACAAGCCATATTTTAAGTGGCTAGTGGCTGAAACACTCATTTGAGAAGTTCTCCTTTCTACTGACTGACATGACTTAATGGGAGCAAAGGACTCTCAGTTTCCAGGTCAGCTGCAGTTCCCAAATACTATATAGGATCAAGCAGAAGTCTTAGTTGATCTCCATTGAAAAAGCCAATTATATTAGTGGAACAGACACACTTGTTTGCCTCCACTCCTTAGTGGAACCCTACTCAAAGACAATAAAAGGACAGGGGAATCACATAAATCTGCAAGAATTAAGAGCAGAGGACAAACAAGAGCCCCAATTTGTTCCCACAATAGGAACGAGGCTAACACACCTCCCCCAACTTTTTCTCTCTCTTTCCAGCCGGGAAATTGGTAGAAACCTCTCAGGGGAACTGTCTGCCTGGGAGACAAAGATCTGACAGCTGGATGTCCATACACCAAATCCATCACCCCATAGTGAAGACTACCAAAAATAAGAAACTGCTCACACACACTGAGTTTTCATCAGCTTTTAAGTGCCTGAAGCTGAAATATTCTTCTATTCACAAGCATTTACTGAGAGGCTACTATGTGCCAGACACTGTCCTAAGGACTGGGGATAGAGCAGTGAACAAAACAGTCTCCTCTCTCCCTCTCTCTCAAGGAGCTTACATTCTAAAAGGAAAATAGACAATAAACAAATGCAAAATATAGAACAGAAATAGAAATAAAACAGGGAAGGAGGAGAAAATGTAATGGGAGGGGGGAGGAAGGATTCTGTTTTAAGCAGGAAGGTCAGTGATAGTGCCTCTGATGAGAACAAATTTGAGCAGAAGCCAGAAGGGAAGGAGGGAACCACACAGGAATCTGGGCAAAGAATTTTCTCTTCTAGAGAAGAGCAAGTATAAAACACCTGAAAGGAGAATACCTTTGGCCACTGGAGGCACATAAAGAGGCCAGTTCGGCTGGAACGAAAAAGTAGGAGAGAATGATGGGGGATAATATTAGAGCATACAGGCCTTGAAGACTCTAGTTAAGAAATGAATTTTTATTTCAGGTGAAATGGTAAGCCATGAGAAGAAAAGTGACATTATCTGACGTGTTTTAAAAGAATCACTTTGCCAGTTGTGTGAAGAAATGACTTGTAGGGCAGCATGGGTGGAAGCAGAGAGATCACTTATAAGGCTACTGGAATGGTCCAGGCAAGACATAAAAGTTGCTTCACAAAGGAAGGAAGAAGTAAGAAAGGGTGAGATTTGGGTTATGCTTTTGTTCTTGTTCTAATAATTTCAAAGTTATTCTAAAAACAGCAAAAATAAAAACAGTACACATATACCCTTCACTAGATTCACCTATTCACCTATTGTCAAGATTTTGCTCCTTTCTATCAAGCATACGTGCATGCACACACCCATTTGTACATACAATTCCTGAACCGTTTGAGGGTACATAACATATATCATGGCCCTTAACTCCTGAACACTTCAGTATTTCCTAAAAATGCAAAATTCTCTTACATAATCACAGTACAGTTATGAATTTCAGTAAATTTAACATGATAAAATACTTTTACCTAGTCTACTGTTTGCACTCCAACTTTGTCAGTTGACCCAATAATGTCCTAACATTTTATCCTCTCCATTTCAGGATCCAGTCTAGGATTAGATATTGCAGTTATCTGTCAATCTCTTTAGGCTCCTTTAATCTGGAACATTTTCAGAATATTTATGACATTAACATTTTTGAAAAAAGTCTTCTCCCCCAATTTTAAAATTAGAATCTTCCTTATGTTGGATTGGTCTGGTATTTCCTCATGATTAGATTCAGGTTATGTATGCTCAGTGATGCACAGGTGATACTGTGATCTTCTCAGGGTATCACATCTGGAAGCACAGAGTGTCCATCTGTCTCTCCTAGTGCTGTTAATTGGATCACCTGGTCACGGTACTGCCTGATTTCTACATTGTACTATTAATGTTACTTTTTTTGCCTTGCCACTGGATATTTAAGACCACAGAAATATTCAACTCCTAAATAAAACTTCCCCTTCTACTTAGAATTTGTTGACCTTTCTTGTCTGATCCAATCTTTAATGATTACAAAATGATGATTTTCCAACTCCAGCATTCTTTCCACATTTAACCCAGTAGCCTATGCATTCTAAGAGCCCTCCCTCATCACCTATCTGTCTGTCTTTCTATTATCACTGTGAATTCATGAATTCTTATTTTTCCCAATGGTTTTATAATTCACTATTTTGTTGCCCGAGTTGTCCCAGATTTGGCAAGTGGCAGCTCTTCAAACTGGCTCCCGTGTCCTTGTGATATGTCCCCATCATCTTTTTCAGTGCTTCCCTACCTCTTGGCATAACAAGATGTTCTAGAATCATCTTGTACCTACCTGCCCCAGCCCTGGAATCATCCCTTTCTCCAAGGTGCTTGGTTCTTTTAGTGAGGAATGGTACTAGAGATGAAGATTTAGGTACTAGTTGTGCACACTACTACTAGAGTATCTTTTTTCTTGGCCCTTTTAGATACTAATTAAGGACCAGCTGATCTTGCTGATGAAGTCAATACGGGTTATAAAAGAAAAAGAAAAATCAAAAGGTGACTTCAGAGTTTCTGACCTGAGCTAGCAGATGAGTGACGCTGGCCTATACTAAAATGAGGAAGAAGACATTTACAGGGGAAAATCAAGAATTCCATTTTGGATGTGCTGATTTGGGAACCTCATTAGATATCCAATTGGAGATATTGAGCAGGAAATTGGATGAGTCCAGAATTCAGGAGAGAGGATCCAAATATAAATTTGGGAAACATAAATCTGGGTATCATGTGTGCATTTTGCATATTCCTATGTGACTCATCTCAGCTGGGTGTACTTTTCTGCATTCACCTAGTGTTTCTCAAGGATGAAATAACACACAAGCAAACTCAAATTTGCATTTTGCCCAAATTATTCCCTAATACATCAATCACACTGGAACACATTTCAAAATAAGCATTACAACAGAATCGATTGTATTCTTTATGATTCTTCTTTCATTAGAAGTACCAGGTTTTCAAGTATCCAAGTTGTTTTGTCTATTTTTCCATTAGGTTGACTTTTTCTTAATAAAATGTAGGAATATGTTATATATCCTAATATTAATCATTTATCAGTGATCTACATTGCAGTATCTTCTCCCACTCTGTGGCTTATACTTTCATTTTCTTTATGGTTTATATTGATGACCAGAATTCTTCATTTTAAAGTAACTGAATGGAGCTTATTGATAATATAATTCATCAATCTTTTCCTTTAAGATGTCATTTTTGTGTTCTGTTTAAGAAATCTTTCCTTACTCTGACGTCACAGATACTCTATTTTGTCTTCTAAGTTTTAAAGTTTATTTGCCTTTTTCCTTGTTTTTTTGTTGTTGTTGTTCTTGTTGAGATGGTAACTGTCTTCAAGCATATGAAGAACTTAGACTATATTCAGAAGTATAGTTGCATTAGAGCTATAAAGAGAATCAAACGACTACAAAGAAAATAGCTAGTACTGCAGGATTTTTGACCAAAAAAATCAGTATCAAGATGTAAAATAATGTAAGGATAACCGAACCAAATGTTAGTCTATATCACATCTCCCCATCTAAAAATAAATTTTAAAAGAATTGTTTCCAAAAATAAAACAATTATACTCAATCTGCATTAGCAAATTCACCTAGTCACTAAAATTTACTTATAACCCCAAAATCAATACTCCGGCACCTTAGCAAGTCACTTGCAGATATACACATGTGCAGCGTGGAGAAAATTTTTAGTAGCCCGATGTGCATATTCTCAGCTAAGGCTGAACAGGGCAATGCTCCACCTTCTTGTTTCAGCAAGTGTTCTTTCTGCAGTTTACTTAGTGCCATGTTTCCACATTTTTATGCTTTTCGTTGGTGATTTCACTATTTAAAATGGTCCCCCAATACATCAAGTTGAAACTAAAATTTATTCTTGAATAACCTCAAAATTAAACAAAAAGGAAAGGCCCCCCAAGCAAAGTGCTGAAATGCTGTCTAGTGTTCCCAAGTAAAAGAAGAATGTGAGGAGCCTTACAGAGGAAATATGTATACTAGAAAAGTTTCGTTCAGGCATGAGTTATAGTGCTAACAGCCATGAGTTCAATGTTAATGAATCAACAATATATATTAAATAAGGGTCTTTAAACAGAAATACACATAAAACAAGGTTATGTATTGATGGATTCAAAAATGTTATGACCAGAGAGTCGCAGAATGGAACCCTGTATTTTCCTTAGACGCAATGGTTCAGGATTCGCTAATACAGCGTTCGAGGCCACTTTACGGAACATGACTTTCATCAACAATGAAAATCAACAGTAACTTTAAACAATTTTAAATCAACTTTAAACTTTAAACTTTTCCTGTAACTTGCAGGGAAAATATTAAGGGTACTACTTAGGATTCTGTCAAGCAATAATTTTTTACATACTGTTAATCCTACATTTTTCATACAAATATAGTATTTTTCCACTGGAATAAATGTTGTAATTGTAGACTAACAACAACAACAACAAAAGGTTTGAAAGTAAATATTCTATGTATATAGTGATTTAGTACCATCCAGAATCTCCTATTTTGTCTTGAAGGTCAGGAAAGTACTTTATTTAGATCTGGACTTTATCTAGAATTGATCCATAAATAGACTTTATTCATATACCCAAAGACGAGATTTAGTAGCTCAATTTATAAAACACTGATACATAAACCAAAATAGAAATGTACTGATTTTTTTTTAAAGTCTCTTTTTCTTAACATAAATACTTATATTTCCTACTTCATTCCATTCTTAGTATCAAGGTACTTAGGAAATCAATTTAATATTCAAAAACATGACTGGTAAGCACAGAACTAGACAGTCTTGAAGGATATTTAATAATGAGTATAACTGCCCAGATGAACTATCACTGCCATATAATAGAAAATATGTTTCTAGAAATGATAATCAGAAAATTTAGTAAGCGTTAACTAGACACTGAAATACAAATTCAATCATGTAAGCCTCACACCAGCCCTGAGGTAGGCAACAAAACTATTAAACCTTTTAGATTAGGAACTTGGGTTTAGAGAGGTTAAGAATCTTACCAAAGGTTATGCCTTCAAAACCCTTCATGGGCTTCCCATTGTTCTTTGGAATAAAATCCAAATTCTACACTGTGCCCAGAAGCTCCTGTGTGATATGGCTCCTGCTCATCTCCACAACTTCATCTCATACCAAGATTCTTCCCTTCTCATATACTATGCTTCAGCCACCCTGCACCCATTCTGTTCCTCAAATACAATGAATCCTTTCCTACACCCAGGCCTACACACTTGTTAGCTCTGTTTCCTGGAATGTTCTTCCTCCAGCTCTTTTGAAGCCTGCTTATTCTAACCATACCAGCCTGAGTCAAATGATACCACTTCAAAAATATTTTCTTTGAACAATCCATCTAAAATGGCCTGACCTAATATCTCCTTCATCATTCTGTTCATTTCATCCATAGTGCCTTATTCAATCATTCATTTACTTGGATTTTGTCTACTTCCCCAATAGAATGTAAAAGCTCAGAAAGTAGATTACCTGACTTATTTATTGCTACATTCCTTACATCTAACACAGTGCTCAGCATACAAATTAGCATCAAGTTTTGGTCAAATAATTGGCTAGGATGAATCATCATTTAACAGAGGAGATTCAAAGATTAAATGAGTTGTTGGATAGTCAGTGTCTCCTTATCCCTTCATGTCACGGTGTCCACAGAAAATGGTAATATTTATACAGCACACTAGGATAAACAGACAAGTCTGCTTGCAGTCATAGGTGACCAACACAAGGGCTCTACACATTCCATGGCCAGCTCAGCTACTCAGAAAGCTAAGCTCATTACTTCCCGCAGCCCAGAAAGTTCTAGACTGTGACAGCTGAAATCTCTTCCTACTCTGAAATTCTAATTGTTATGAACTCTTATAAGATACATACAGACCAAGGAGTCTTACTAATTCTTAGCTATCTAATTGAATAAAGTCTGTATTTACTTTATAAATTAGTTTAACTAATAAATTGATTACCTATACATAGTCTATAATCTTTATCCATAATGTTTATTTTTATCCCAAATACTGATCCTATAGTGGGCTACTAATATACCACATGACAGCAAAGGTAATAGAAGAGGAACCTATATTTTAAAGGCCATGGTCATAACAAAAATGCCCAACACTCAGTCTAGATAAAAACTCCGAAGTCAGTGAGTCTGCTCTTCTTTTACACCGTTATTCATCCCCTTATAACATGTACAACCTACACTGACTGCTGACAAACCAGGCTAGCACATGGCATGGCCCTGAGATTTTCATAAAGTTCCCATAATTCAGAGAATTTGTAAGGTTACACTCTAAGGTCATTAACTTTACTCATAAGTTACATTGAAAACTGCAGGTAGATGCGCGGTTTTCAATGTTTAAAATGAACTGCAATTCACTGTATGTCAATTATACCTCAATAAAATAAATAGAAACCCAAGGGTAGTGATCAAAGTTAATATCACTAGTAATGTGACAAAGAGACACGTGCCTCTTGATCTAATCATTGAGGAGAACAAAACATCGCTTCTGTGATGTTCCTGCTAAAGATGTATAATAATCTAATTAAAAGTAAATATCAAAAAAATCCTGAATTGAAAGAATATTCTACAAAATAAATGGCCTGTTTTCTTTAAAAATGTCAATGTCATGAGAAACAAAGAAAGATTAAGGAATTGTCCCAGATTAAAGGAGACTAAAGGGACATGAAAACTAAATGTAATTCATGTTTCTACTTAGAATACTGAGTAATTCTTTTTCCTTCTACCATAAAACATTAGTGAGAAAACTGATGATATCTAAATAACATCTACTGATTAGACAAAAATATTATATCATTCTTAATTTTCTGATTTTAGGAATTATATTACGGTTATAAAAGAGAATATCTTTATCTTTAGAAAATATGCACTTAAGTTTTTAGTATCAGAGTATCACGTCTCAACTTACATACAGTTCAGAAGGAAATATTCTGATTATGCATATGTGTGTGTGTGTATATGTCCCTTGTACATTTTATGTATGTGTATAGATATATAGATAGAAAAGGAAGAAGAAAGATTTTTGTTTAAGAACTGAGGGTTATGTGAGTTCAGAAGAGGTTATTTTGAAGAACATATGCCAGCTCTAAGGGGAAATGCTAGAGAATTTACCAGTTGCAAATACAAAGAGATGGAATGTAAGAAAACATACTACACAATAACATACATCACTAATTTTATTATGAAAGGAAGGAGAGAAATTTCTGCAACAAAGCTTTATCAGGAACAGCAGTTTCTTATGTGTAATTTTTATCGTCTTTTGTTAATAGTGGAGAAAATTATGATAAGAAATGTATCAAAACACTTGGAAATCATACACTAATTTTCAAAGGAAATCCTTTTACTCGGTCACTCCCAAAGCTGTATTTTAAAAAGGGGAGGCAGAGTTGTAGGCAAGAAAAATAGGAGAATGACTTGAAAATTCTTCCTACGCTACTAAGTATCGTATCTCCATAGACAGATACACCAATGGAATTTTGCTGACTGAAGACACAGCAGCCTAACCCAGCAGCCTGAAGCCTAGGAAGAATGTTGGAAGGATGCAAACAGAGTGGTACTTTAAAATCTAAAAAACATTCAAAGTATTTATTGTTCATACTACTCTAATATTAATATATACAAAATGCATCTTATCTGACTCAAAATGAAATAGAAGGAGCTGTATAAATTTAATTCAACAAACATTCATTGAATGCCTATATTAATTCCTAGTGCTCAGATCAGTGTTCCTGCTAAAACCTTTAAATGAAAGAAAGGATACAATTTACATGCTGAAATGATTACTGTTAGTAAACATCCCAGGAAGCTAGGGAAAATATTTCCCCAGGAGAGAACCATTCTCTCCAATAGCGGCAGCCATTCCAACCAGTTTGTTTCACTGAGGCGTTGGGGTGGTACTGGTTAACAGACTTGCATCTAGAAAAGCAGACATGCTGCTTCTAGAGTTTTCCATGTAGTAAGTTACTAAATCTGTATAATAATACTCTTTTTACTGGAATAATAATTAATTGCCAGAATACATTACTTAGGGTTATAAGACTAATACATTAAAGAACTACTTTCTGGATCAACATTACAACGTAAGACTTGCCAAGAGTTTCTTAGTAGAATATATACCATCAAAGTACTCACCTAAATAATTATTTATAACCTACTTCATTCCAAGAGGAATTGGATATAGGTAACTATAACTAGATTAACTTAGCTTTTCCTCATCATTTACATGTCCAAGCTGTTTTATTGGCATTATCCCCTTATTTATCTTTTCAATATAAATTTCTGTGATGTTATGTGGAATAGCTCTTATCAGTTAAGAATCACTGGGTCCAGAGTTAAAGCAGAAACCAAATATCACGCTGTTAAGATCTGGTGGTCTACTATTATACCTTCAACCTCAAATATCTTGCAGCATTTAGTACTATAATTGTTATTTCTGTTGTAACAATAATTGGAGTTAATGACAATAACAATAAATATCACTAAAACAATGGAATTACTTGATTTGTGAAGTTTTGCCCCCCCCAAGAAGGAATCATGAAAAATACACTGAATGTATACATCCTAGAAAGTAAAGTCACAAAGTTAGACAAAACTGAATTTAATGAATACAATTTTCCCTGATTTAAAAGGATGTGAAAATTCAGCTCTGTGGGTCAAAGATGTTATAAACACATAGAAAATTACCACTAGATTCTAGCTCATGACATTTTTATCCCATTCGATAAACTTGATCACATACGCCTTTCAAAATTGAGAATGATCTGCTAATACTCAGTCTGCTCTACATGTCCTCATCTAATTATATCCATGCCCAGGAAAAGAAAGTGTTGCCTACACTACAATGCTTCAGGATCACTCAGTAAGGAAAAAAGACTGTAGGTAATGAAACAATACTTTAGAGAGGAAGAGGGGAGGGTATAGCTCAAAGTGGTGGAGTGCATGCTTAGTATGCACAGGATCCTGGGTCCAATCCCCAGTACCTCCTCTAAAAAAAAGTAAATAAATGAGTAAACTTAATTACCTCCCTCCCCTCTCAAAAAAAAAAAACAACTTTAGAGGGGAAAAAATGTTCACATTTAAGTAGTAGACAAGCCCTTCCTTAGGCAGAAAAACTCTTCTCCTTCTTTAACCAATGTCACTTATATTCATCTACATTTTGTAACATGATCTAAAATGTATTGTCTTAATATGAGAAGAAGAAAGAAAGAATTAAAACATATAAGTTGGGTCTGAATGGTGATCTAATATCAGAATGGAGATGTGCAGTTTTCTGACACTAAGCATCAGATAAACAACTGCAAATATCTTAGGAAATAAAAAAACTAAATATAAATATACCAAATTAAGTATTTTTAGGAATGGAAATAAAACCTTAGGAGAGTAAAGTGTGTTCCAATAGTCATTTTTTAACTTAATACTAAAGCCCTATACAAGTACATGTTATTTAAAATAATCTAGCTAAACAAACCAGGGTTTTTTGTTCTATTTTTTAAGATGGCAGTTAAAGGTAATTTCATTAAGAAGGAACAAACACATATTTGTTTAGTTATATCCAAACATGACTTTTAAGAGTCCATTAACTACCATAGCTGCTATGGTAAATTCATGTATATGTGTTGCCAGGAACACGTAAGGACATAATATAATGGAACAATAACTAGAAAATGAAGAAAACATATTAAAGTTTCTGGTTTTCTCTCTACCATCTCTTCACACCCTCTTCCCTCAAGAAGTTTCCAGATCCCAGAGAAATTTCTTTATTTGGCAAATATTTGTTGAAAAACAAATCAAATACAAATGATCGTCATACTATTTTGTGATTGCTTTTTTGAAAAAAATGAGAAGAGGGGAACAAGAGAAGGAAAAGAAAAGTAGAAGTTTAACAATCAACACAAAGGGGACAGGTCGGGGAACAAGAAGTCAGTACAATTTATAAGTGATATCAATTCTGGCTTAGAATATAAATTTCACTAATGAAGACTCTGAGAACTTGTGTATAATTATAGACAAATGTATTAACAATCTTTTGAAACTCCATGGGAGTAAAAGAGCCATCAGTGTATTTCATAATCCTAGATTTAAACAGCTTTTCTAACAAGCTGTCTGGGTAATTACTAAGCTATCTAAGAATTACTGTGAACTTTGTACCTTTTTAGTTCACTGACAGATGACTATTTGTTATTAGCTCAAGTAATAATAATGTATTAAAGTACTTGCTTAATATACAGAAACATATGTTTGCATTTAGACTACAATGAACTCTGTTCCCCAGAAATACATCGTGAAAAGTCACATAAAATCTGTGAATCAGCAGTAGGGCCAACAAAAGTGAAATCAGTTGCTATTTCTCTTGGACTCTGTGATAAATAAAACTACCTCCAGCCTGGTTGTGTATTCTGGAGGAGTACTTCTTGATTCTACAGAAAAATTTTGTTGCTGTTTTTATCTTAATGTTTTGCTTGTGATCTCTTACATACCTACAACTGGAAAGGAAAGCATATTAAATTCTCCTTAAGAATTCCTGACCTTTACAAACATGGTTAAGTATGTTGATCTGATTTTCTAAAAATTAAATAACTCATCTTGAGTAGAGGTAAAGTAACTAATAGAGCAAATTCATGAGCTATTAAAAAATTCTAAATGAGAACATTCTAAAAACTAAAGTAAGTTCAATGAGAGAAAAGTTGAGCTAGAAGGAATTCTTGTGTCTTCAGTGTGTCATTTAGAGCATGTAACTAATTCCAGCAGGTAAAGGAGCCCTCATTAAAAAATATTTATTGACTAAGTAATTTAAGTTACTGAAAACTTCTGCCTCACTTCAAAATTCTACTTTTTATTCTAAATATGTCCTTAAAATAGAACTCAGCCTCTTTAATGTGGTGTTTATTTAATTTCAAAGCTTATTTTATGTATTTTTTCTTTTGACATTAAATATTAATATCTCATAACATTTTTCTTGGTCACTATATTATAATTCTATTGATTTAAAAAATGAACAGAAATAAGAGGTGAATGAATGGCCACTAACATAATGGAAACAGAGTGTTTTCAACTAAGAATTATTGGGGGGTGGTTACCATATTAGTTATTATGTAATTCCTGTCCCTCAGAAACAACATTCAACATAAACACACTAAACCTAAATTTTTAAGTACAGTAAACCTAAATATAAGAATATACTGGTGCAAGTGAGGAATCATACATAAAATACACAATTCTCTTTTAACAAAGCCTCTCACAGCATTACACACAATTAAATTTTGACTAGCACTTTCTAGTGTTACTTAATCAAGAAAACCTCTTTGGAGTGGATGGACTCAAGTTATGATTTAAAGGAGAAGGAAAGATAGGAAGAAAACTATTGCCTATGTAGTAGACCTTACAGACTCCCGACCACAAACAATATATCTCTTTTCTTAGCCATCGGATACTCACTCACAAGTCTTTACAATATCCCTGGTGGTGTTAAGGAACAATTTAACACAACAGCCCGCCCCACAGAAAATTTCCACTCAACTTTAAAGGCTTGTCATATCAGCCCCATCAATTGGTGAGAAGAGATGAAAATGGATTCTCAAGAGCAATAGGCTTAATGCACTACCCCTGAGGTAGTAAACCACCCCACTTAGTGTAAATAGTTTTGAAACCTGGTGATATAAGTTTTTCTCGTCTGTAAAAGCAAAGGCTAAAGCATATTAACTGCTACGGTTTCAAATCATCAGTAAAGCTAAACAACCAGGAGAGAAAGGTGACAATCCACTATCTGTGGCTCTAGACTTTAACCCTGTGCAGTGAAATGAATACATGCCAAGTCCAGTTTCCAATTTTAATTTGAGTTATTCCCACACTAACCACATTTTCACTATATATTACTAATTGTATAACCATAAATAAAAGAAAACCATCATAAAGAACATTGCAAAAGCACAAGGTGAACTTTACAGCTTAAGAGTCAAGGCTGAAATTAAGTAAAGACAATCCAGAATTTGCAAGAAGACTCTTAGTCTTTCATACACAAAATAGTGAAGATGCAAACTTTCAACAACTGCTCACTACATGTACAAATACCATGTTTTTATATCTTTCATATCATGAACTCAGTATAATGCTTAAAAGCAATAGCACTTCAGCAAAATCATTTTTTTAATTGCTTTGGGACTTAACATATTAAAGGCTTTATTTTACATCTTTAAAAATTTATTTTTAAATTTTTAAATTGTATTGTTATTAATGGTCGATAATCTCACAGTGTCAATACCAGTGAAACACTTCCACTGAGTAAAGCCCTTCATTAACAGACTATGGGACCTGAAATATGGGTTTCTTTAGATCCAATAAGGCATCATGGGAATCAATGCAGTTTATAAGTTGTATATGATTGTCTGAGTATATATCAGGCTCTGAGGAACCAAGGATTTAGTAAAATTGGAATCATTTATTTTACTGGCTAACTCTGGAGCATATTCTTTCATCAGAAAGAATACAATAGCAGTAAAAAGGAGTAGTAAAACCTCTTTTACTAAATTTTGAATTGAAATGTTTTTTCAGCTGCCAAATCATTCTCTGGAAAGGTATGAAGATATAGCAGATAGGTGCTATACGCGAAAACATCACAAAGCAAAAGAACAACACTGATATTTCCTCTTTGTTAAGATATTAATAGCTTACTATAACATAACACACCTGAGAACACATTTCAATCCTACATAGTTTTTACCTGGAACAATACCAAAAGGGTTTCATTAACAAGTAACTATCATCTAGAAAATGCTTCTGGAGCACAGGCATAAAGAATAGAATTATAACGGGGTTCATACACATAAGGAACATGGCAATAGAAGCAGTATTACAAGGTTTCCTTTAGAGTAAGGATGAAGCCAGTGGCTGCTGTTTGTACACTACCATTAGTAAAAGACTGTTGTGCCGGAGGCATTAAAGTTGGTAAGTGAATGCATCAATACTGAATTCAGTCAGTGTTGCCTTCAAAATGTAATGGCTCATTCAGTGCAAACATTAGGAAGAGGCTAATGGAAGGGTTTCCTAGCCAGCTAGATTGAACACAACATGAGGTCCTCCCTTGGTATACACACTGAACAGTGTTTAATTCTGCCTTCTGGTTGCCCAACATTGCTATCTTTGGAATGAGAGGGTGGGAGAGAGTGAGATTTGCTTTGTTTTATCAGTTTATAGGGCTATAAATAAATAGCCATAAAGCTTCTACTTCCTCTTCACAAACCAAACATAATCCTGGCAAAAGGCATAAATAGGTAATTATAATAGTTTAGAGTACTTATTTGTTATTTTATCCTCAGAATCTTTTTTTTTCTTATAAATTGAAAATGATGACAGAGGGAAAGCTAAAAGATGATCTTCTCATGGGATATACAGGCCATGATTCAATAACAGAAACTACCCAGTAACTAAAGTCAGGTTTCTAATTTTTTTCCCCTTTCATCTACCTCAGTTCAAGATAGATTCCTAATTCTAAAATTTCATTGTTGCCCAAAGAGGCAATCTGCCCTAGGACTGTACTTCTCAAACTTTAATGTGTATACAATTGCCTGGAATACTTGCTAAAACACAATTTCTTATTCAGTAGGTCTGGGGTGGAGCATGACAGTCTGCAGTCCTGATAAGCTCCCAGGTGATGGCCATACTGTCGGTCCACAGAGCACACTTTTGAGTAGCAAGGGTCTCATAAACACAGGAGTAAAAATACAGTTTTTCATCCCCTTCAACTCTCACATATCCATAATTTAAAATTTTTTCAATTCAATTTCTCCAGGTTTTAATTTCCTCATTTGTAAAATGAAGAATTCAAATGCCCAGACTTCTGCAAGAAGGCACTACATTTGTAAAAAAGCAAAAAGTATAAGCATTATACTAAGATTAAAAATGTTATCACACAATGAGGTTGAGTGATAGGTATATGGAATTTTATTGTACTATTCTTTCTGGTTGTGTATGTTTTTAAATCTTCATTAATAGAAAGCTTCTAGAAATGTGGCCACATTTAAAATTTAAATTTTAAATATGAATTAGAACTCAATAAAGTTGTTTAAATAATAATAATAAATTTATTTACTTTTAATTTTTTGTTTATGAAAAACAAAAACACCAGTCTGAAATTCTCAATGGTAAACCTTTGCTCCCTATCACTGGAAGCTGTAGACTGAAGTTGGCCTTTGAAATCTTGACCTAAAGGATACCACTGCAGTGACAAAGTAACCAGTTTCCAATCAGAAAACTAAGGATCTATTCCATTGTAAATGCTGTTCACTCTGTCAAAAATGTCCTCCTTACTCTTTTTCTGCCATTTAGACTCCTATCTGTTCTTTGTGATGGAGTTCAAAATCTACCTCCTTTGTGAAGCCTTTCTTGACTTCTTTAGGCAATCATTTGCTCCCTCTTCCTTATTCCTCCTTTAGTATTCTTTTCATACCTTTAGGATTCGAATAGAATAGTCTACAAACTTGATCATGTACCCCCAATATATATATATTTAATTTATATATGTTAATGTGCATGTGCTACTATAATTAGCTAGTATCTTACACAATAGTATACAATTAGGGTGAGGTTTATTGTTACAATAGTGGTAAATCATAAAGTACAAAAATAAAAATTATAAATATTACAATTAAATTATAAAATAAATGGTCTCTGTGATTTTTAATGTTTTCACCAACTTCCTGTCAAACATTTTAGATCATAATTAATTTTCCTTCATATACAGCTAAGAGCTAGTACTGAGAGTAGAGGTATCAGTTCTCCCATTTTCTTAACATACACTTTATTTCTTCTATGTCAATCCATGTTTTTCCTAGCAAATCTTTCTAGATTTAGTTAAATCTAGGTAACATAATATTACAAATACTCCCAATCAGGCATACAAGCGGGCAATACATTGAAACAAACCTGAAACTCCCAATATTCCTTCCCAATATCGAATATTTTAAGTAACAAAGAAGCTTTGAACACACAAGCCACCACTATCAATTCCTATTTTAAACATTGGTAAAGTTTAAATCTTATTTCTTAGGAAAGTATACATTTGATCAGCCACCTCAGGAAGAGATTTCACAACATCTGGTAAAGCTGGTGATGTGTACCCTGTACCCAGGGTGGCAGGCGGCCTCTAAGAAGGCCTTGTATGATCCTGCCTCCTGCTATTCAGACTCATTCCTACAGAAAATATGGCAGAAGTGATGGGATTCCAGGATTAGGTTACACTGTAGCTTCCACTGGGTTCCCTCTCTCATTCATTCACTCATTCACTCTGCTGGAAGCCAGCTGCCGTATTGTAAGCTGCTCTATTGAGGCCATGTAGGGAGGAACTGATGTCTCTCTGGCCAACAGCCAGCAAGGACCTGAGGCCTGCCAAAAACCATGTGAGTGAGCAAGAAGGCAGATCCTCCTCCAGGCGAGCTTTCAGATGACTGTGGGTCTGCTGCCACCTGATTTTAATCTTGTGAGAGACTCTAACCCAGAGGCACCCAGTTAAGCTGTGCCTAGATGCTTAACCCACAGAAACTGTGAGATGATAAATATTTGCTGTTTAAAGCTGCTAAGTTTTGAGTTGATTGCTTATGCAGAAACTGACAACTGAGCTCAAAAAGATGTATACAGGAAAACTTATAACAGCACTTTAAAATACGAAAAATTACAGCAATTTAAACACACACCATCAGGAAAATTAAGAAAGAATAGTCATACAATGCACAACCATGCAGAAGGAAAAATAAGTGAACTTAAGCTAAATACATCAATGTTGAAAATTTATAAAATCAATGTTAAGTGGGAACAAAGACTGTAACAGAAATATGAGAACAAGATGAAACAATTTCATAAAGTTCAAAATATGCAACTAAAAAATTCATGTAAATGATAAAAACCAAATGCAGTGTGGGGAGGAAAGAGAAAGGAGGATGGAATTAGGGAAGGATACACAGGAAGCTTCCAACTGCATCTGTAATATTTAATTTCTTAAACTACATGCTGTGGACATGGATGTTTGTATGTTATCTATACTTTTTTTGTATATATATATTTTTTATTGAAGTATAGTCAGTTTACAATATTGTGTCATATATATATTTTTTATTGAAGTATAGTCAGTTTACAATATTGTGTCAATTTCTGGTATACAGCATAATGCTTCAGTCATACATGAACATACATATATTCATTTTCATATTTTTTTCACCATTAGTTTCTACAAGTTATTGAATATATTTACCTGTGCTATACAGTATGAACTTGTTGTTTATCTACTATATATCTAGTAGTTAGCATCTGCAAATCTGAAGTTCTCAATCTGTCCCTTCCCACCCTCTTTCCTGCCAGTAACCATAAGTTTGTTTTCTATGTCTGCAAGTCTGTTTCTGTTTTGTATAAGTTCATTTGTCTTTTTTTTTTTTAGATTCCACATATAAGTGATATCATATGGTATTTTTCTTTCTCTTTCTGGCTTATTTCACTTAGAATGAAAATCTCCAGGTCCATCCGTGTTGCTGCAAATGGTATTATTTTATTATTTTTTATGGCTGAGTAGTATTCCATTGTATAAATATACCACAGCTTCTTTATCAAATCATCTGTTGATGGACATTTAGGTTGCTTCCATGTCTCAGCTACTGTGTATAGTGCCACTATGAACATTGGGGTACATGTATCTTTTTAAATTAAGTTTCCCTCTGGATATATGCCCAGGAGTGGGATTGCTGGATCATATGGGAAGTCTATTTTTAATCTTTTGAGGAATCTCCATGCTGTTTTCCATAATGGCTGCACCAAACTACATTTCCACCAACAGTGTAGGAGGGTTCCCTTTTCTCCATACCGTCTCTAGCATTTATCGTTTGTGGACTTTTTAAATGATGGCCATTCTGACTGGGGTGAGGTGATACCTCATTGTAGTTTTGATTTGCACTTTTCTGATAATTAATGATATTGAGCATTTTTTAATGTGCCTATTGGCCATCTGTATGTCTTCACTGGAGAACTGCTTGTTTAGGTCTTCTGCCCATTTATGGATTGGGTTGTTTGTTTTTTCACTAAGTTGTATGAGCTATTTATATATTCTGGAAATTAAGCCCTTGTCAGTCTCATCTTTTGCAAATATTTTCTCCCATTCTGTAGGTTGTCTTTTGTTTTGCTTATGGTTTCTTTTGCTATACAAAAGCTTATAAGTTTAATTAGGTCCCATTTGTTTATTTTAGCTTTTATTTCCATTGCCTGGGTAGACTGCCCTAGGAGAACATTGCTAAGATTTATGTCAGATAATGTTTTGCCTATCTTTTCTTCTAAGAGATTTATAATATCTCATGTTTTATACTTTTTATATTATCTGAAGTCTTTTGCATTAAGAAACTTTAAAGAAAGTACATACAGTGAAATGAATATTTTTATTGCAGTTTTTTTTAATTGAAGAATAGTCAGTTTACAATGTTGTGTCAATTTCTGGTGTACAGCATAATGTTTCAGTCATACATACACATATGCACATTTCTTTTCACATTCTTTTTCATTATAGGTTACTGTAAGATAGTGAATATAGTTCCCTGTGCTATATAGTACAAACTTTTTGTTTATCTATTTGTATGTAATAAATTTAAGTAGACATTTTGATGGTTTCTTGCCCATCCCAATGGGTTTGGGGATATATCTCATATGAGACCACTACTCTACTATAACACTAAACATACTACATCAATGATCTATTTAGATGTTTGTCTCCTGCCCCTCTCCCCCAGGCTGTGAGAAACTTTAAGATAAAGAAAAAGTATCCAGTAAGTGCTTCCAGAACAAATTAATGGTATGAAAAGTGCTTATATGGGTTTCATTTTTCTAACTTAATATTTCCTTATTTCCAAATAAACTGACCATAGCTTGATCTCCATAGGAAATAACTAATTATCTAAGAAAAATTAACTTGGCAAGGCTACATCCACTGTCGTTCATTAACTAATATTAATAATTGTCCACATTCATTAAAAATGTTGGCACAAGGCTCAGTCTCCTCTCCATCTCAAATCATGCTATTAGGCTGTATTCAGGGAGCACATAAGAAATTCAACCAACATCTTAGCCTTACAGTTCTCTGACCTCCTTAGAAATCAATAACCTTAGGCTCCATTTCACTTTGACTCACCAAATTCTAGAGCTACAACCTGGACTTTATCACTCATTATCTGGAACTGCTTGATCTCTGAAGTAAAAGTCAAATGTTTCTTTCTATGACCACAGCCTCTTATTCTACCAGCCCTCTCACTGCCTTTTTCCCACTCTACCCGTTCCTCTCACTGAGACAACCAATCCTCAAAACCCTGTGCCTTAGCTCTCTTACCATTCGCAATGGATTATAAGGTTGAACATCTTAACTGTTCTTACAAGAGAGCCCTATAATCCACTTTGTCCCATCCTTTTCTCCCATCTGCCAAGAGAAAACTCCAACTATATACAAATGTTATAATCTATGTTAACCTTGAATCACCTTCTAATCATCATCCAATTTCCCTCCTCTTTTCATCAAATGTCACTAATCCACTGAAACAATTTATGATAAGGACACCCTGTTTCAGTTTTATCTTACTGGGGAAGTTTCACCTTCATAGTGGAAATCATTCTCCTCTCTTTGTAACTCTACCTTCTTAGCTTTCACTCTACTACAGACTCCTGGTTTTCCTTGTACTTTGTGACCATCAGTCCTCTGCCTCTACTGTGGTCTTCTCTATGGTGAGATTCCCTGGACCCTCCCTGATGATCTCATCCACTCTTGCATTTTCCACAAAAAGTTGATGACCTCCCAATCCCTATCCTTTCTATAGCTCAGATCTCTTCCCTAAGAAAGAAAGATTCAAACTCTTATATCTAACTACCAGTATAACATGTACACTGAGACTTCCCGTAGGCATCACAAACTCAACATACTCAAAACTTATCTCCCTGTCAACAATAAAACCAGCAGAAAATAATAAATAGCTCCAAGAGCCAGTGCCTCCACAGCATTGAAAAACCAAGCAAAAACTGTCAGAATCAAAATTTTCATACTCTAAAATCGTCAAAAATGTATAGCAAACAAGCAAACACTAAATCAAAGGAGGAAAAAAGTAACTTTAAAACAGCAGGAAAGCTTTAAGGCGTTTTTACTTTCCCTTGCCCCATCTCCAACCTGGCTGAGTGGTGGTCTCAAAGACAGCAGCCTGTGTTCCTAGTGTGGGTCGCTCATATCTGGTTCTGGAGAGAGCAGAGCAGATCTTATTCTTAGAGAACTGTGTTTGTTTTGACCTGTCTGAGGGCTGTCTGAAGGACTAATGCAAGGTACTTATCTCTTTCACCTGACTTAGAACTCACAGTGCAAAAGGAGACATTCCTTTAAAAAAAAAAAAAAAAAAAAAAAAAGAGGAAATAAAGAAAGAAAAAGGAAAAGTCTCTTGCCAGTGGGAGCAAAGATGATAGCTGAGGCAAACAACTGGGCACAAACAATAGGAAATGCTGGAGAGAATGTTTCTTGGGAAATTAGGGCATTCAAAAGCACCACATACATTATGGAATTTAGAAAGTCATGTGAATGCTAAGAGCAGGATTCATGCCCTGAGACCAAAGAATACCTTAAGCTTTCACCTCTCGTTGAGCTCTAGCCTCAGCACAAGCAATGAGTAAAGACTAAGGCACAGGTGCAAACAGACTAGCTTAAAGAAAATCTCTATCAGAACTCTAGCTGAACACAAACTAAAGGAGACTTCAGAGAACATAAATGATGAATATAGACTTTACAAAAAGATTTTTAAAACCCCTAAACAAACAAAAACCACAATCTCACAGCATGCAACAATTCCCCTCCTTGAAGGAGAAGAATGTGATTTCCAGAGATAATATGTTATTCAAAATGTTCGGTTTTCAACAACAAAAATAAAAATCACAAAGCAATCAAAGAAATAAGCATTGTGCCTGAGGAAGCACAGACACTGGATATACTAAATAAAGATCTTAATAAGCTTTCTTGGAGGGGAGGGTGTAGCTCAAGTGCATGTGTAAGGTCCTGGGTTCAATCCCCAGTACCTCCTCTAAAAATAAATAAAGTAAACCTAATTATCTGCCCCCCTAAAATATAAAAAAAAAAGTTAATTAATAAATGAAAATAAACTGTATTCAATAGACTTAAAGAGCTAAAGGAAACCACAGACAAAGAGCTAAAAGAAACCAGGAGAATAATGTCTCAACAAACAGAGAATAGCAATAGAGACAGAAATTATAAAAAGGAACCAAACAGAAACTCTAGGGCTGCAAAATACAATAATCAAAATGAAAAATTCACTCGAAAGTTTCAATAGCACATTTGAGCATACATAAGAAAGAATCATGGGACTTGAAGATAGTCAACTGAAATTATCCTGTTTGAAGAGAAAAAAGAAACAACAAAAAAAAGTGAAGAATCTCTAAAAGAGCTGTGGGTCACCACGAAGCATACCAAAGTAGACAATAATGGAAGTCCCAGAGATGAGACACAGAAAGGGACTGAAAAAAATATTTGAAGAAATAATAGCCAAAAACTTTCACAATTTGATTTTTCTTAAAGATTAAAAAAAAAAAAAAAAGAACCTACGCTCAAAGAAGTTCAATAAGCTCCAAGAAAGATAAATGCAAAGACTTCCTCATTGAGACATATTATTATCAAATGTTTAGAAATCAAAGAAAGAATCCTGAAAGTAGTAAAAAAGAAGCAATTCATATGTACAAAAAAAATCCCTAGTAATATTAACAGCCAAATTCTTATCAGAAACCATGAAGGCTAGCTAGAAGGTAGTGGTATGATATATGTAAAGTATTGAAGGGAAAAAAGTGCCAACTAAGAATTCTGTATGTAGTAAAATTATCCTTCAAAAATGAAAAAGAAATTAAGGCATTCCAAGGCTGTGTAGGGGTTTCATTATGAGTAGACCTGCCCTACAAGAAATGCTAAAGGGAGTCCTTCAGGCTGAAATAAAAGAACACTAGACAGTAACTCAAAGCCATATGAAGAAATAAAGAATTTCAGTAAAGTTGACTACACAGGTAAATATAAAAGCCAATGCTACTGTATAAATAAACTATAAATATAAAACCCAAAGTCTCTAACTCCTTTTTGTGTTTCCTATATAATTTAAAAGATAAATGCATTTTAAAAATTACAGATCTATTTTAATGAGCACAAAATGTATAACAATATAACTTATGACAATAATAACATAAAGGACAAAAATGGGAGTTATACAGGAGTAGACTTTGTATTTATACAGGAGTAGAGTCTTGTATGAGAAGAGTCAAAATGGTACACTACAAAAAAAATCAATTAAACATAAAGAAAGAGGTAATGGAATGAGGAACAAAAATATACAAGACATACTTAAGAAAACACAACATACCAAAACTTGGAAGATACAACAAAAACAGTACTCAGAGGGGATATATCTGTAAATGCCTACATCAAAAAAGAAGAAAGATCAAGTCAATAGCCTAACTTTACACCTTAAGAAACAAGAAAAATAACAAATGAAACCCAACGGTAGCAGAAAGAACATAAGACATAATAAAGGTTACAATGGAGATTAAAAATTAGAGAACAGAAAAATGACAGAATCAATGAAATCCATTTTTTGTTTTTTGAAAAGATCAACAAAATTGACAAACTCTAGTTAGCCTAAAACCTGAAAGAAGATGCAAATAACTAAAACCAGAAACCAAAGTTGGGACATTAGTACTAACCTTACAAAAATTTTTTAAAATTATTGTGCACCAACAAGTTAGATTACCTAGAAAAAATAGACAAAGTATGTAAAACACACAAATTACCTAAACAGAATCAAGAAGAAATAGAAAATGTGAACATATCTATAACAAGTGAAGAGACTGAAATAAGCAATCAAAAAATCTTCCAACAAAGAAAAGGCTAGGACAACATGGCTTCACTGATGAATTCCACCAAATGTTTTAAGAATAATTAATACCAATCCTTCTCAAATTCTTCCCAAAAACAGAAGAGATGGGAACACTTTTAACTTATTCTTTAAGGAGAGCATTACTGTGATAGCAAAGCCAGACAAAGAAAACTACAAACCAATATGGTTTTATGAATGAGATGCTAAAATCCTCAACAAAATACTAGCAAACCAACCCAAGAGCATTTTAAAAGGATTATACACCATGATCAAGTGGGATTTATCCCAGGAATGCAAGGGTGGTTCAATATATAAAAATCAATCATGGAATCTGAAAAAAAAAGACAAACGAACTTATTTACAAAACAGAAACAGACTCACAGACATAGAAAACAAACTTATGGTTACAGGGGGAAAGGGGTAGGAAGGGGTAAATTGGGGGTTCGAGATTTGCAGATACTAACTACTATATATAAAATGGATAAACAAGAAGTTTATACTGCATAGCACAAGGAAGTATATTCAACATCTTGTAGTAACCTATTATGAAAAAGAATATTAAAGTGAATATATGTATGTATATGTATGACTGAACTATTATGCTATATACCAGAAATTGACACATTATGAAGTGACTATACTTCAATTAAAAAAAAAATAGTAACAGCATATTAGGGATAGAAGATAAAACTTTCTCAACCTGTAAGAAGGCATCTACAGAAAACTCCACTTAACATAATACTTAATTTTTAAAATAAATAAAAATATAAAAAGTCAATGCAATATGCCTCATTCATAGAATGAATTAAAAAAAAAAGATTGCCTCAATTGACACATAAAAGGTATCCGACAAAACACAATATACTTTCATAGTGAAAATACTCAGAAAACTAGGAATAGAAGGAAACTTTCTCAACATGATAAAGGGAATTCATGAAAAACTCACAACTAACATACTACTCAATGGTAAAAGACTGAGAGCTTTCCCTCTAAGATCAAGAGCAAGACAAGTATGCCCACTTTCACCATGCTAGTCATCATTGTGCTGGAAGTTCTATCCAGGTCAGTAAGGCAAAAATAAACAAATAAAAGGCATCCAAATTGGAAAGGAAGAAGTAAAACTCTTCTCATAAGACATAATCCTATGAATAGAAAATTCCACAGAATCCACCAAAAAGACTACTAGAGCCAGTAAATAAATCCAGCAAAATTACAGGGTATAAGATTGACACACAAAAATCAGCTGTTTGTATACACCAACAATAAACAATCCATAAATAAAGTTAGTAAAACAATTTCATTTACAATAGCATCCAAAGGAATAAAATACCTAGGAATAATTTTAACCAGTGAGGTGAAAGACTGGTACACTGAAAACTACAAAATACTGCTAAAAGAAATTAAAGATTTAAATAAATGTAATGACATCACATGTTCATAGATCAGAAGACTTAACATTGTTAAGATGGCAATACTATACAAAGCAATGTACAAACTGACTGCAATCCCTATCATAATTTTATGCAGAAAAGAAAAAGTCAATCCTGAAATTCATACAGAATTTCAAGGGGCCTTGAATAGTTAAAACAATCTTGAACAGGATGAATAAAGTTAAAGCACTATCATTTTCTTTTTTAAAATATATTTTTATTGAAGTATAGTCAGTTTACAATGTTGTGTCAATTTCTGGTGTACAGCACAACACTTCAGTCATACAGGAATATACATATATTCATTTTCATATTCTCTTTCACTATAAGTTACTACAAGATATTGAATATAGTTCCCTGTGCTATACAGTATAAACTTGTTTATCTTCAGGAGCTCACACTCAATGGCCCTCAGTTTCACATTACTGATTCAACCAGGCCGACCCCTCACACACAGGCCTGAGACCTCAGAAAACAATAGCTCCACAGTCCCCTTCTCAGAATTCACTGTTGCAGTGTCACTGTATTCACCTCCTCCTGGCCCTGGGAACCACCAAACTCACCCTTGACCTCAGGTAGGACCTCTAGTTCCAAGAACTATCATTTTCTGACTTCAAAACTTACTACAAAGCTATACTAATCAAAAAAGTATAGTAAGAGAATAAGAACAGAGATACAGATCAACAGAATAGAACTGAGAATCCAGAAATAAACCCATATATCTATAGCAGACTGATTTTCCACAAGGGTTCCAAGACCATTCAAAGGGGAAAGAATAGTCTCTTCAACAAATGGTGCTGGAACAATTGGATACCTCCATTTAAAAGAATGAAGTTAGATCACTACCTCACACCATATCTAAAAATTAACCCAAAAGGATCAACCACCTAAATATAAGAGCTAAAACTACAAAACTCTTAGAAGAAAACACAGTGGTCTTCATGATCTTGAATACGGCAATGAATTCTTAGATATGACACCAAAAGCACAAGCAACAACAACAAAAAATGGATAAATTAATTTCACCAAAATTTACAATATGTGTGCATTAAAGGGCATTTCCAACAATGTGAAATAACAACCTACAGAACATACAGAATATAATTGCAGGAGAAAATATCAAATTAATACCTGAGAGTCTAGTATCCAGGGTATATTAAAAAAAAAAAAAAAAACTCTTACAACAACAAAGGCAACAAACCTAATTAAAAAATGGGCAAAGCTGAGGGTGGGTACAGCTCAGTGGTAGAATGCAGGCCTAGTAGTCACAAGGTTCAATATCCAGTACCCCCATTAAAAGATAAAAACAAATAAATAAACATAATTACCCACCCCCCAAAAAGGTGGGCAAAGGATTTTAACAGATATGTCTCCAAGAGTCACATCTGTTCAAATATAGGATTATATAAAGGATATATAAATGGCCAAAAAGCACATGAAAAGATTCTCAACATCATTAGTCATTAGGAAAATGCAAACCAAAACCACAATGAGATATCATTTCACACTCACTAGAATGGCTGTAATTTTTTTTAATGTAAAATAACAAGTGTTGGTGAGAAACTTAAACCCCCATATATTGCTGATAGGAATGTGAAGTGATGAACTCACTGTGGAAAACTGGTGTTTCCTCAAAGAGTTAAACATAGAATTATCTATCACATGATTCAGCAATTTCATTCCTAGGTATATCCCCAAAATAATTGAAAGTATGTACTCAAACAAATACTTGTTCACAAATGGTCATAATATTCATAAGAGCTATTTACAATAGCCAAAAATGGAAACAACCCCAAGTATCATCACCTGATAAATGGCTAAACAAATTGTGGTATATCCACACAATTGAATGTCAGCCATAAAAAGGAATGAAGTACTGATACACGCTACAACATGGAAGAACCCTGAAAACATTAAGTGAAAGAAGCCAGTCAAAAAGGACCACACATTGTATAATTCCATTTATAAGAAGTATCCATAATAGTTAAATCCAGAGACAAAAAGCAGATTGTGGTTGTCAGGGACAAAGGGGAGGGAGAAATAGGGAGTGACTGCTTAAAAGATGTGGAGATTTTTTTTCAGGTGATGAAAATCTTTTAGAACTAAAGAGAAGTTGCACAACATTGTGAATGTACAAAATGTCTCTGAATTGCACACTTTAAAATTGTTAATTTTACATTATGTAAACTTCACCTAAATATACATATTTTAAAAACTCATCTCCTCAAGCAAATGGAAAAAAAATACACTGCTGGTATGAATATAAATTAGTACAAGCACTTTGGAAAATAACTGGACATTATCTAGCAAAGTTAATAATGAACATACTCTATGACCCCTCCAATTCCAATCTACTATCTATCTCAGTGGATGACAACCACTCACTTGGTCACCTACACTAGAAATTAACAGACATCCTTGTTTTCTCCTCCTTCATGTACTATATTCAATTCATTTCAACATACTGAAATTGAGTATTTCTTACTACATGCTAGGAGACATGATGATGAACAAAACACTATATCTCTGCCTTCACAGAGTTCACAATTTACTGGGGGCAATAAAAACTTAAATACATATTTAAAATACAGTGTCATAAGCACAGAAAGAAGGTTAAAAAAAAAAAAAAAACAGAATGCTATCAGAGCACATAAAATAAGCAACTAACACAAACTTGGGGAAAGTCCAAAAGGTTTTCTGGAAAAAGAACATCCAAGTTAACTTAAGATCTCAAAGATACACAGGAGTGAAGAGACAAAATTTAATCTATCACCTAATCCTTCCTTTTCTTATTTTAGTTTTATTAAAACCATCGTTCCCTCTTTTTCAATTCCCTACTATTACCCACCACAAGTACACATCATCACTGACCTACAAAAGCTTCCTAACCAGTATATTCCTTCCAAAAGTTTCCAAAGTGAACTATGTTAAAATAAAAAAAAACAACAAAACTCTGATCATACCATTCTCCTGCTTAAACCCATCAGTAACTGCCCAAAATACAAAATAAAGACCTTACTCACCCACACAGATTAAAGCCCATTGATGTGATCTCTGCCTATCTCATCTCTTGCCTCTTCTTACTTAATGAATTGGCTTGTATTTATTCACATAAATACACTCTATGTATAAATATCACTCTATTTCTCACCAGAAAGCATTTGCTTTGTATCTCTGATGCCTTGTGTTACTGACATATAGTGAGTCCCCAATACATGTTTCTTTTTTTTTTGTGCTATACAGTGTAATCTTGTTTATCTATTCTACAATTTTGAAATCCCAATACATGTTTCTTGAAGAAATAAATGAACAGATTAAATAATAGCAATCGCTGCAATTTACTAAGCACCTATGATATGATATACCAGACACCACATTAGGTACTGTGTACACATTCACCTCTAATTCGCACAACCTGGAAAGCTAGGTATGGCCTAACATTAGGGAAAAGACCACTAAAGGCTCAGGAAAAATTAGGTATAACAAATCAATTGGTAGCAGCTGCAGAAGTGGGACTCAGATCTGATAGATTCCAAAACCAGTATTGTTCTCCTGCAACAAACTGCTTCCCAAACTACTTTTAAACACTGTATCTCTCCAAATACCAGTGCATCTTATAATTTATAAACTACCTTCCCCAAAGTGAACATCAGTTAGAACTGTCTGCCTCTAAATTTGCTAAGATACGCCAAATGTTGCTTTAGGAGTACTAATTCAGTTCCCAAAACAAAGAAGTTAAAAAGAAGTAATTATTAATCACCCAATCATTTCAATTTAAAAAAAAAAAAAACCCTCTCAATCATCCATCTAAAATAGGAAAGAAAAGTAAATTTTTTATTTTGCATGACAAGGTTGAAAATCCTCTTACTACACCTTAATTCTTCATGCAATATGCATTTACTTGAGAGTGAAATGAGAACCAGACATGACTTACACAAACATACAACTGCCCTCAGGAGGCAGAAGATACAGAAAAACCCACTTTGAATTAGGCAATACATGCTTCATAGGTACTGAGAAATTAATATTTGATTTATGTACCTACCATCTAACCCCTGCCCTAACACACACTTCACAAGCAGACACAATATGAACTCAGTATTACCCTATGCCCCCTGGTTATCCAGTCTGCTCCCCACACTTGCACTCCTCTCTGCAAAGTAAAATATTCTCCAAGGAATTAAGATCCAACAGGATTAAAAGTTCACACTGTAAAAAATGAAAAGGCCAAACAATGCTATAAACATTAAATGAAGGGAAAGAAAAGTACGTAGAAAAGGAAGAAAGAAAATTAGCAAATATTCAGTATTGACTATATACCAGGCACTGTACTATGTATCTTCACATAAATGATTTCATTTAATAGTAGGATGTTAACATTGCTTAAGTAACAGAAAAATATGATTTTTAAATTCCAATTTTGCTAATATTAGCTCTGAGATGGAAGGTAATATGAAAGGAGAGTAACTTTACTTGTTGCTCTTTCCTTATTTGCACCATTTTAATGGGACTTTTCTATTAATCTTTGACAAGCCATGAAATTTTATATTTTCACCATGACCACGCCATGAAATTTACCAACTTTGCCCATGATTCATACCAGGTCATAGTTATAATGTCTGCTATGCATTTTAGCTAAATAACCATTGAAACTTCTCCCTTTGGACAGAATGAAAAATCTGCCTACAATTAAAGCAGGAATTGTTAACTACAAGCAGTTAAAGTTTACAGCATTATTTGACAGTTGCAAAGATAAGCCAGTAAAAAGCCTGAGATGCTATGTCTACCTGTTCTTCCCACACATTTGAACAATAGTGTGATATCTCTTAGCATCATAAAATCAATCTCAGATTAGGTAATGAAATATGCACCAGCCTTTTCCCAGAACCTTTGACAAATCACACACAATCCTAAATCTTCATAAATCACGATTAAAGACAAGTATATCATCACCAACGCATATATCTTCCCAAGCCTGACCCAGAGACTAATGAGAAAAGGCCCAGACTATCTCATCTGATTAATTAATTCAAAATGTCTGCTGTTATTCAAATGTGAAGCTGGTATTATTTGAATAACACTTGACAGCAGCGCCTGAAGATATCATTTCTGATTTGTGAAGCCGCTGCTGCATAACTGATGATAGTTTATGAAAATGTTCCAATGAAGCTGCTTTTCTTGGCACAACTGTGAAGGATTTGCCAAAGAGGTGGTTCTTTTTTTTTTTTTTTTTGTCAGTAGTTGATGTTGCTAATGTTGTCAAATATTTCCAAAATACAGTCTCTGGAGTCTTTTTTCCTTAAATATTGCTACAATAGCAAGCAGCTTTTCCACCGCCCCAGTTTGATTTGCCCGAACACAAAACTGCTTTACAGAAGCCCTCCCTCCTATTTAAGGATCTAAACAGTATCTTCCCAGGATTCAGACTCCCTCCAACTAGCTTTTTTGTTTTTGTTTTTAACAAAAAGGACTTTAACACTGTGTTGGACAGAGTGTAAAGGCCTGAGTTTGAAAGATTTTTTTCCTTGCTGAATAGTATTCCTTTCTTACAGAATGTTAGAAGGAAGATAATAAAAATGCCTTAAGGTAATATAAGATTTTTTTCACTGAAAAGCAAAAATTAATACTTTTAAAAGCCTAAATACTGTTTTGCCTTTGAAAAAAACTTACTGCTCTCTGTTCAAAATACAATTAATAGGGCCAAGAAAATCTCAAAAATCAACATGATTTATGTTCTTATCCACTTTTTACTTTGGAGATGTTTTAATAGTTCATACTATACATGGTAGTATCTGGGCATACCATTGGCAGATTCTCCAATTACAGGCCTTAGTGTTATTTCTGAACTCAACTTCTCCTTCTCTGCTATTCTAGTAAAATAAAGACCCCTCAGAGATATGCTAAATACCTTCTAATGTGCGTCTCCCTACCTTTCACATTTCTTATTCCCTGCCACTTCAAACCCATTTACTCCTTTCTAGAAGCCTTCTTCATTAACAAGTCCCCTTCATTTCTTCTTCTATACATTCCATCTTTCAGTGCTTGAAAACAACATTAATGCTTAACCTACCTGATAAAAATAAGCACAAATTATAGCAATTTGATTAAACAGGCCAATTCTGCTTTTAAAAACATATTTATTTAAATATTAAAGCTGAATGAGACCTTAGAAATTACCTAGTCCAACTCTCTTATTTTGTAAATAATCACTCTGTGACTAGCTCATGAACCCCAGGAAGCTTGTGCTAGATCTGTGTGGAAAATGTGACTCAATCAACATGCATCTTATTGGCCTGCCCTTTTTGCTTTTATGTGTGCAATCAAGACTGAATATAGGGTCCACTTTCTAAGGGCAAAAAATGTCAACTCTGAAGAATATTCAGCAGAATATCATGCTTCTTTAGGCACTTAATAAATACTCTCACAGGACCACGATAATGACTAAAGAATATATTCTGCTGCCTTCAGCAGTAACAAACTAAAAACTTATTATTTTTCAGGATATCTTTCCATACAGATATTTTGGGTGAAGATAAAATAATGGGCTTGGGGCAAATAATATTTTATCTGTGGTTCACTTTACATAGATTCGTATTTCTCAAAAGGTGTCCCATAGACCCCTGCAATTTCCTGGGACCCTTTCAGGGGTCCACAACTTCAAAACTATTTGTATAATACTAAGAGAATATTGTCCTTTTTCACTGTGTTGACATTTGCACTGATGCAAGGCAGTGGCACAAAACTGTAGTAGGAGTCATTGCTTTCTTGACCACAAGGTATTGGAGTTTAAAAAAAAAAGTCAGTTTCATTTCAGAATGTCCTTGATGAAACAGTAAAAATTATTAACTTAATTATACTTTTAGTACATCTTTTTAATATTCTGTGTGATAAAACAGGAATTATACACAAGGCACTTCTGCTGCATACTAATATGAAAAGCACTTACATAATTGAGGTGCAAGCTGAACCAGCTGCTTAAAAAAAATGAGCTGTTTATATCAACTTAGATGTTTGATAGACATTTTTTGGAAAATGAGCTAAGTAAATCTGTTACCTCAAGGAAAATAACTACAGTTTTGGTGCCAATGATAAAGTTTGCACTTCTGTGAAAAAAATATAATTTTGAAACATTTGTGTCACCACTTTGAGTGTGACAGCTTCCAAGTACTTAAAAACTTTTTTGATGAATTTGGTGGTAACATTAACAAATTTTTGATCTTGTGTAATGAAATATGTTAACATTTAAATGCAAGATATGCATAACCCAGTGAACCAGTATTTTCCAAATGACCATGATATGATGTTGCAAACTCATGCATGGGTAGAAGAACTAATTAAAGCACAAATTAGACCAAAAGATTTCGATGAAATAGAGTAAAGAAGTTTATTGATATGTCTTCAGGTTCTTCATTTCAACCTTTAAGAAACTACCAAAACAAAACAAAACAAAGAAACTGACACTTGCCAAGTTTTAGTGTAGTATCAAAAAACAAACAAACAAACAAAAAAACAAAACAAAACCACAATGATCTGAAAAGCCTATTAAAATACTCTTTCCTTTTCCAATTATCTGTGCGAGGTCAGATGCTTCTTCATATACATCAAACATATGACAACAGACTGAATCAGAAGCAGATATGAGAATCTAGTTATCTTCTATTAAGCCTGATATTAAAGAGATTGACAAAAATGTAAAATAATACCATTCTTCTCACATTTTGTTTTTACTTTGGAAAATGCTATTTAAGATAACATGGAAAGAGTTGTTATAAAAATACTATTTACATTAACATGTAACAAGTTCATGATTTGTAAATTAATTTAATATTTTAAAAATTTATTTCAATTCCTAATATAATATATACTGACAAACATTAAACCCACATAAACAAAAATTCTTTTAATAGTGTAAGGAGGCCCTGAGATCAAAAAGTTTGACAATCATTGACATAGATATTTTCTTCAAAAGTCTTCAAACAGGTAAGTTTAACATATTAAATGCAGTTTCTACTCAAGAAATCATCTACTTAATTTATATATACAAGAACTGTATGTATTTTAGAGAAATTCTACCATGTGGCAAAACTTGAATTTCTATAAAGCACCAGGGAGCAGAAGAGTTGCCAGTAAGACAAATTCCCTCTTCTATCAGAAGCTTATCCTATCTAGACTGTAAACCAATACTTTTTAAAAAAATTGTATATATAATTACAAGTCAAAAAATACTAACTGCCAAATAACTCTGTCAACAACTCCTATCCCAAATTTCAGATTTCCTTCTTCCTTTTTTTCTTCCCTGTCCTTTTTCCCTTGGTCTACCAGCACGTGTAGCTCATTGATAGCTGACTTTTCCTCTTAATGCAACTATTTTATTCCATTTTCCTGATCCTTTTCCCTGAATACAGCTATACTAGACTCAGAAATCACTGATCCTCTGTTTCAGTGATAAAACAGGAATTTTGTTTACAGAACCACAGGCAAGAAAGTAAATCCATTAGGCTTCCAAGAAGAAAGTGGACTGCAGTTACAAATTAGGACAAAGTATGCTTTAAAAAAAAAAAGTCTACCTCTACAAAAGTGGTTCTTAAACTTAGGGCCATGGTCTCCATGAGGGGTCCATGAATGATTTTCAAGGGGTCTATAAACTTCCCAAAATTGTGTTCAAACTTCTATGCATACATGCATTTTTCTAGGGAGTGAACAGTGGATTCATTGCTTTCATCTCATTCACAAAATGAACTACAACCAAAAAAGATTGAAAACTCCCTACTCTATAGCTTTCTGGAGTAAAAATTCCCTATTCTACAGCTTTCTGGAGTACCACAAGTATAAATATTTGTGAGAGGCAGTTATGAACAGACTTACTAACTATTAAATGGGAGAAATTACAGATATCTGAATTATAAGACTTTTTAAAGAGTTAGGACAAAAAAGGAATAAAGTATTAATCAATTAAATAGTTATAAGTTTTGTATGTCAATGATTTTCATGAAACAAAGTATTTGGCAATTAGTTTATTACTAGCAAATGAGATTTAGATATATACCTCCAGTTACAGAGCTACTATCTAACTCGCCACTTAGGTTTCACCAAATTCACTAGTCACTTTAAATGGTCTTTTGGTAGTGCAAATGAGAAAATCCATGACAAAATTACTTTCAATTACTTCCTTTCATTACAAATATTTAGGGTTTTGTTTTTTAACTGTTTCAAATTGCTGTAAGGGTTACAGTCAACAAAGCAAATAAATACAAAATATGATTTCCCGGGTTTTTCCACCTGATGAGCAGCAAGAGATAGGTGACTGATTCAAAATAGGAAGTAAATAGCTCAACAATGACTAGTGCAGATAAGTTACAGAATTAAAACTAAGTCCAAAAGGACAAAATACTATCGCAATTAAGTAAATGATACTTTGCTATGTTATGTGTTCCCAATCATGCTAAATTTAAAACTAGCACTCCATTTCAATAACTCATATTCATAGCACATTTTAAATTTAACTAATCTTTGGTTATCTTTGTACTAGTCAAATACATGTGACCAATCTGTCACCTTTGAAGAGAATTATTTAATTTATCATTAACTTAAACAGAGATTTCTGTACCTTATAGATGGAAAACTCAGTTATGAAACTGTACAGTCTAAAATGAATATAAATCAATCATTATGACAGAAGAACTTAGTTAAGAGTCAAAATGAACAAAATATTCTGTGTCAGCAAAATGTCTCATGTCAAAATTTACTCTTTAAGATTTCATTATATTGTACTAAAACAAATGTCCTTCCCAACACTATAGAGGAATAAGTCCTAAATCATCATAATTCAAAACCACTATTTGGAAACACACAAATATATCCTAGTCATGAAATAGATTACATATTATCATAACTAGTTTAAAGTAAAAACTTCAAAGGTGAATATTCAAGCATGTTAACAAGAGTTTTACCACAGAGTTTTCTCTTTTTAGCATAATTATTGTTAATGATAGTAACAGGGGGAGTAAAACATATAAATTACTTTTACATATAATTCACATACAAGTTACTTAATATCCAGGTTCATAGCTGTGACAGTTTTCTTGTATATAGTTGTTATAGTTAAGATGAATTTCTATATAAAGGATCAGAAGAATGTAATATCACATTTAATGTTTCAGCAGATACACATCAGATAATATGTGGAGAAGGCATGTGCTTATTTACTTAAAAGTAAGTTACTGAGCATGTTCTTCGTGCAAAGAAAAGAAAAAATACAGACAGACAGACAGACAGTTCCTGTCCTCTAGGAACTTACAGTCTCCCAGGGCATAGAAACTCAAAAATACAGTCCTTCCATTCTTAAATTAATCTTTGTAGCATACCACTATCAGTACTAAGCCCAATTTTATCCAACAATGAACTTTAAAGAGCCAGAAAACATTGATTTTCAAATTATAATAATTATAAGCCCTTCTCAGTGGAGATAAGTAAAATCTCCTATTATTTTCCCCATTAGGTCATAATTTAATATCCCTTCCTACATCTTATAACCCAGATAGATCATTCTCTTTTTCTCAGAGCTTGTTACCTCAATAATCATCTCTAGATTTATGACTTTGTACAACCCACATGTACTACTTAGAAGTTAAAAGTGAATAAACAAACCAAAAAAAAAAAAAAAAAAGTAGAGGTAATTGGGAATGGCAGCACTAGTCCCAGGTTTTAAAGACTAACATATTTTTCAGTTGCCTGTTTCTAAGACTATGCCTGTAAAAGACCTACAATACAAATAACACACTGAAAAAAAATTATTAAATGCAAGAAAAAACCTGGTATTATTTGGACCCTTTTCCCTTCAATCTCTTTCCTGCCCTTAAATGTGTGTTCTCAGTTCCCCAGTGACCATACTATCAAATATCAAGGAAGGTGTGATATTTAAATTTTTCCTAGAACTAATTTCTTTAAAATACAAACAACTTTAAATGATGTGATTTATGAGAACCTGTGATTGAGGTTCAGTGTTTATAAATAATGTTTCTGGAGCTTCCATAAAAAAGGTAATTATAGGATTATCAATTTAGAAGTAAGGCCATTTTATTTTATCTTACTGATTGGATTTTTGGATAGTTAAAAACTCTGTGGCCTTCAGAGTAGCTGTCAAGGATCCCACATTTAGGACACTAGGCAGGAATAACAGAATATGTAGAACTACCAGTGCAAAGAGAGAAACAGTGACTTTTCTGAATTTCTTTTTGAACTATAATTATATCCTAATGTATAGAGTTCTAAAAACAAAATATAAAAAGTCTAAGTCTACCGTAACTGTCCCTGAAAAACAAACCTTTGCAAATAATCAGCAAAGGCAGCTTGAAGCAATGATCTAAAACTCTAATATCCTAAGGTTCCAAGAATCATTTCAGATCTTAAAGGCTTTACCTATGAAAAATGTACAGTGTATTTCTAACTAAAAATTGAAACTTTTTGCAAAACAATATTTTTCTTATAGCATGTAGTTTCCCCCAAAAGGCGATAAACTCTATATTCTTGCTCTGTGCCTTAAGACATAATCTGCTTTTATCCTTTAGCAAAATATGAACCAGTTACTAGGCTGACAATGCCAAGAACCATGACAAAATGGATTATTAATGAGAAACTGAACTCCAGAACTCTATTAATTTATGTCTTCCTGTCGGATCCAAAAGATATATCAGCCTTCTCACTCAAAAGAAAAAAATGCCAACACTGTACTTTGTTTTAAAGTTCTCCACAGATGAAGAATTCATTATCCAAAGTACAGTTCTGTTATTTCAGGCTTTCTTGTAGAATAAAGAATCTTTATCAAATGGCTAAGAAAGCTGCTGACAAGTGCAAGTACCTTGCAAAATATATTTACGTCAAACATTCACTGAGAAAAACCGGAGGAGGGGCAGAAAAAGGGTGAAAGCCCGGCAACATTCCTGTCCCCATCCTGTCCTAGCAGTCTTTAGAAAACTAAGCCCTTTTGATTCCACTTACAAAATGGTAAGCAGCACTAATACAACTGCATGTTTGTGGGCTTTTTAAATTCCTAATTACACTAATTATTCTGACATGAAGGGAAATGATCTAACAAGTGAAGAGAAGAATGTGTGATTTTTTTATGCATAAACAACGTTTAAGTGACATAAAATATCCTTTTAAGCTTTCATAAAAAATCTAATCTATGCTTATCATAATATTTATGAAAAAAAAAACCAGAGAGGAAAAATTGCTATAATGTACTCTGTGTGACCTCTGCTTTCTACAGAGAATGAAAACAGCCTTTTGCTTTTCAATCCCCATCAAAGTGGAGTAAAAGGAGGGACAGCATTCCCGTGCTCACTGCCATTAATCATTGCTTTCTTCAAGCAAGTGCGTATTAATTTCTGTCATCCCAAACATCATCGAGTATTGTTACAGCACCGTTCACTCCTCATTCACCACCAGTTGTTACCAGTTTCCCTACACTGAGCAGAGACAGGGTGAATCGTGTGGATTTCAGTGTTAGAGGCCTTTATCCCTGGGGTGCTGACACCAATTAAGCCATTTCAAGAAGAAATGAGAACAGGCCCAACCCTTCCGTGTAACAAGAGCTTGCACCTAGCTTTGGCAGGTTGCCATTTTCTCTGGCTTCACACTACAGAAATACTCTTCTCCACATCCTTTTGAATGATTCAGGCTGTTTACATGTAATCGGTAACAATATCTTTTTGTTCATTTCTTCAGGTTCAAACTTAGTGACATAACTTAACAAAAAAGACGTGGCTCATCTAGATGGTAAGCTAGAAAGATGAATGCTAATATCTACAGAGTCATTAAATTCAGGTTAGGAAATAAAAGCATATATTCCCTTTAATCCTGTGACAAAAATTTTTGTAGAAGCATTTCAAACAAAAATCAGAGAGACTGTGAAAGCTACTGCTTTTCTCAAACTGGGTTAATTGAACATAAAACATTTTTATTCCATTAGTTCAATTTTAACACTGTGTTTGCTGAGAGAATTCATATACACAGGAATGTAAACCAGATACTTCTAGTATTAATGGCAGAGCTTGTGTCCGGCTTAAAGAAGCTTATTATCAACACTGTACTGACATTTGCTTTCTTTCGAAGTCTTTGGTCAGGCACTAAAGGCTATGTTTTGTAAAAGGTTACCTCGAAGTCCAAAAAAAATCTGCTCAAGTGAGTTTAATTAATATCATTTTTGCATCACTAAATATAGAGATCCATCAAACTCTTTCACAATATTGTTGATTTTTTTGACCACTTTAGATCTAATCATTCTCCTTGTTTTAGACATTTACATCTGCTTTTAAGTTTTTATGGTTGCCTGTTGGCAGGCAGCAAAGTGGAGCTGTCGATGCTACTGCAGAATAATGCAAGGTTTGTTATGAATTAAATATTAGAAACCTTAACACAGCGGCCAATAAGAATTATTTGCCTTATTAAAGCAGCAGAAGACGCTGATTAAATTTTCATTGCATTGCAGTCTTTTTCCCATTTCTGCTTTCAATTCATCATTCTAATGTATGAAAGGCTCGCCGAATAATGGCAGGGGGACTTAATTTCTGGAATGCAAATATAGCAAAGAAAATACCATAAATACCCTCCCAGAAAACATTAAACAGTCAGTTCTAATTAAGTGAATACTAACTAAGTAAATATTCTCTTAAAGGGAAAAAAATTACTCAAATGTCAAGAATTTGAGAAGGAAAGCACAATTACCTATATTACAAATAGATACAGATAGGCATTGTGAGTGGACTGTTATTTTTTTGGAAACTGCACTTCTTACAATCAGCTAACTCCTCTGCAAGCCTTAGAGCACTCTGAAGAAAGGGAATACAGTTATGGTTGTACTCAGCTTTGCATAGTTTCTGAAAATTTAATAATTTTTACAAGAAAAAATGACAAGAAGGGTAATAAAACAATGTGTGTAAAGTAGCACTCAGCCAGAATAGCAACTAGCATTTCTGAATTCCTATATTATGTTTTAAATTCACAGTATTTACTGCTGCAGATATATTTAGGGAATAAAAAGCCCCCACAAAAATACTGTAATCGTATGTCCTATACTGAAGGTTGTTCACGTTTCTGCCTTAATGTGAGGAAGAAAATGAACTTCAAGTATCCATTTCCCCTAGAGAAAATCTCTTCCTTGAAACTCTGCAACTAATGAAATGGGGATCTATAAATAGCAGCATCATTACCATGAGAGCCTCTGCTCTGTACCAGTCTCTGCAGCTGACCCTCTTTATACTAATAACTACCAGACTTCAGTCTCATTCCTCCATAGGGTGATCAATATTGGGACAGTTAGAAATGTGATGGAAATTTAACCTACAGAAATGGTATTTACTTTTCAAGTTTCCTAAAAACATGCAGTGCCGCCTATACTTACTATCTTTCTGCCCAGACTTAACTCAAAAGGTGGCTTTTGATTATTGTTTCAGCCTTTTAAAGT
>NC_045699.1:66522826-66607826 GCF_009834535.1 Camelus ferus | reverse complement strand
TTGGGTCTAGAGTCACAGCTACACTAGTGGAATTCAGACATTAGAAGCAAGCCTCAATCTGAATCCTTGATCCAAACTCTCTCCTATCTAACCACATCTCAGATTGTAGTTAAGCCTAGTTTCAAAATTCTATCCTTAGCACAGTTTATACAGTTCCATGTTTGAGAAAAGCTTCATTTTTTTTCACAGGCCCAGAGTTCTGTCATCCTCCCCGTTCACCACTCCCATCCCAGCATTCTTTCATGCATTTCCCCACAAAATATAGAAAATCAGATAGTAGTTTAATAGAGAGAAAATCAAAGGCTTGGCGTAAACCACAAAAGTCAGTAAAATCAGAATCAAGTATGAAATTCCATCTTCAACATGAAAATCAAATAACACGGTAATCTTACACAACAGATATACACTGAAATGTAAACTCCACAGGTTGCGTAAATGGCAGGATTTACCCACTAATTCTAATTGCTCCAATTAGGTACTGAAGTCAGAGTCTTAATGCTCATTTAATATAGTTTCCTGAAGCCCAATTCAACAACTTCTTCATTCTTTCCCTAATGAAGAAAATATTCCTGTGACTTTCAGATTAGTGAAGCCATTAGTGCACAAGCACACACACAAGTTCATACTTCTGAAAAGAAGTAAGTGATAATAGTTCACTAGTCATACTGCTGAAATTTGGCTTTAGGAAAAAAAAGACTGGATGACACAAAATTCTTAGTATATGTTCACATATAAACAACATAATGAAAACTCCATATTTGTTATCTCCAATTAGGTCAATTAATATTTAGAAAAATTCTGTAACATTATGTTTAATAATTATAGGAAGGAAAAAACCCCACCAATGTTCTAGAAGCTTCTCTAGACCTTTCAATCAACTTTATTTATATGCAAAACCAAGAGAAACTAAAAAAAAAAAAAAACCCCACAAAACAAAACAAAACAAAAAAAAACAAAGCTCCTCCTGATGCTAAAGCTCTCAATTTACTGACAGGCAAATGGCTTCATGCTGCCACTTAATCTCATTTCTTGCATAATGCCCTCTAATTAGCATATCAAAGTGAATTAATACTTCTAGGGCATTAGCAATGGGGAAATCTGCTCCAGGCTCACAATAGCAGTTAAGAGAGAGCCAAGAAATCCTCAAAAACACCACAAACCACTTTGCATTGCAAAACTGTTCAATTTATTTATCCTCTCTCTCTAAACACTTTTACCGCACACTGTTTTACTACTGTTCACCAAACAAAATGATAATTGCCAAAGTTACCAGCATCTGTAATGCCTGTTTAGAATCTTAATTTAGATTATGTTACAGATAATTTCTATATGCAACCATTTGTTCTATTATAAATGTTAATATAGAGACAGTGGAAATGTTGACATTTTCAATTAGTTAATTTGAGTTTGAAATAAAATTTTATGGGATTTTAAAATTTATGAATTTTTTAATGTAAAAAGCCACCTGCTGGACTCTGATGCATAAGAAATATGCTTTGAAAACTGATGTATGACATAAAACAAAACAAACCAAAAAAATCATTTTCCCATAACATATGTTGAGTCTCCCAAATAATGGTTTAAACATTGTGAGGAATCATCAGCATTAAAAGGATTACATTGTATACCAAGTCCTCATTAATATGATCACACAAAAAGGGTTATTGTTCAAAACAGCTTAACATTTGTAAAGCACTGAAATTGAATAAAACAAATACAAAACTTTTAACAATTATTTTTATCCATAATTTTGACTGTTTTCAGTCCTAGTGAGTTACTACCATGTAAGTATAGCCAGTCAAAAAAAAAAAAAAAAAAAGCTACGCCAATTCAACTTAACACACTCTATCATACCAATTTTTTTACTAGACATACACTCAAATTTAGTATCAAACTATTGTTACCGTTAACAGCTACAAACATCTTATAGTTATGGAATATGTCTATTAAAAAAATAGTAAAGAAGAGATTCAGGTTACTATTCTGCCTACAAAGGGGATAATTAAAATCAAGGGTGAAGATTAATGAAATTTATTTTCAAATATGTTCTGTGTCTAAAGATGGTCTATTTTGTTCAGTGGCTCACTCAAGCATTTTCTACTAATTTATTTGCTAAACATAACACTATCATCTAGCTGTGATAAGCAATTTGTTTGTTTGATTAACTTCTGTAACTTTGTCAAAAATCTCTTAGCCAGGTCTAAAAAACTTTGACCGATTTACACTACATCGTGATGTAAATTATTTACTCTCTTCATACTTAAAGACTCAAATGGCCTACTAAAGTAGAGGAAATGCTTGAAAAGGTCAACATGGGAGGGGGGTGTGCAAGCTTTGTTAGTCAGTTACTACCTAAATCATGCTGATCACACTGATAAATGGCTAAAACATAAGCTTGCTGAGAAAACAAATAAGACATTATTCTTACAGTGTCAATATTAAAATAATAAATACCTAAATTTGTTCACATGTACATAGAGGAAAAATATTCTAAAAATCCTTATTTAACTTGATGTGTTTGGTGGTGATGTGCTAAGTATTTATTCTGCATAGATACCTTAATGGTAAGAGTATAAAATTAAGTGATGACTGATTTAAGGTGTGGTTCACGAAATGCGGTTTCCATTCTTCATAGCCATACTTAACATAACTTCATTCGGTACAATGCCACCACGAACTATCAAAATATACATAATTCAAATAAGATGTTAAATCTGTCTGAAGTAGCCATTTACAAAATTTGTAAACAGAAATCTAAACGTACAAGCAAAATTAATTAAAAGGAAAAGGATCATAGCATGGAAGATATACATCGATGTATTTTATGAAAGCCCATGAACCAATGTGTTCTTTGGGACAAGGCAAGGTTTTCCTTTGCCACTGTATTAATATACTGTTGATTTGGAATAAAATTATGTAAATTAGTATAATAAATAACATAGTAAAGTCCCAAATAAAATACCAAAACTACACAAATCTGTAATAAAATCAAGTCCACTAAAACTGAGGCATGAAAGAATTACTTGCACAGATCACGTCAGTATTGACAAGAGGGTTCAATATATTTTTATTGGGAAGAAAAAAAAACAAAAAACGAAGAAAAGGGTTGGAAGACAGGCCCATACTTTTAAGATAATATCTGCTTGATACTTTAGATCATTTAGTTCTAAATCAGCATAGAAGTAAGATTTTTTCCAGATTTTCTATGAATAAATTACATGTATTATGTTCTAAGAATGGGAGAAGAGTAAAGAAAGTTAGAAGAACATCACTATTTAATATCCTTCCTCAAAACCTCCTAAAAAAGCTCCAGTAAGTTATACAAATCTGTAGAAACAGAAAATAAAAAATAGTTTTAAATTGCTTTAAGGAAAACTTTGTAATAAAGCAATAAATTTAAGACATTTCCAATATATACTGACTTTGTTTTTTTTTCTGTTTAATATTTAGTATTTCCAACCTGAAAAACCATAATGTCTAAAACTGATATGAAATTTAAAACATTAAAGGTCCATTAAAATTTGCTTCAAAATAATTTTTAAAGGGTGGGAGCTACACAGAAAACAAGATTGGCCAAGTGTTGCTAACTGCTAAAGGTGGGCGATGAGTTCATGGGGATTCAAGTTTCTCTTCTCGCTACATATTTTTACTACGTTTGAAGTTGTTCATAACAAAAAGCTTTTAAAAACTAGAAAATAAGTTCATTAAAACACAAAATAAATCATGTATGGAAGTGCATTTGTTTTGAAAACTTTGGAACAAATAGTGAAAATTATACTGGAAATATTGCAAGAGCAACTTAAAAGAATGTATGCAATATATACAGTAACATTTAGACTCACATATAACAATTTTCATCTTTCTTGTTAAATTTTCACTTGATGGAATAGTTGGGTTTTATACACTGGGAATTAAAGAATTACATGGCACTATACAAAGAAAAGTGAACAAATTTTTATACTAAATAGTAATATATAATATTACAATAAAAATTACATTATATTATATTATAAAAGACCCGTAATAAAAAAGAAAACAGATCAGAAAAAGAAGACTCCACTGAGTCTCTAAACCTTTGGAGTCAGAATTAAATAGAGGGCTGTTGACTGAGAGTAATGCCCTGCCTCTCTGAAAGCTAGTCACACTTACAGCAGTCAAGATAAAAGGTTTAATCATATGTATCATATTCTAAATGCATATAAAAACTCACAAGCTACCTCTTTGATCCACTTTGCTGTCTAAAATCCTTATGACTCTTTCTAGGGAGGGTTCTTTTAAAAGCAAAGCATTTTTTAATAGTAACCTTCTTCTTTTCCTTAAACATAAAAAATACTTCAACCAGCCCAACCAGGCAAGCAGGCCTTTCTCTTCCCCTGCGGACACCTCCTGCAGTAGAGAAGTTCATTAAGTTTTATGATCTTCCCAAGTCAGTCCTGCTTATAAGCCTCACAAAGGCCACAAATCTGGCAAACCATCATGTATGTCATTAGACATTACTAGTAAATGAACGCTATTTAGGGTTTGTGGTGGCAATAAATCAGAGTTTGGTTGGCAGCTATCAACATGAAGTATTTTAACCTACCGTAGGAAAAGGTTATGTTGATATATTTTTTTAAATACAGAACACCTTTTAACAATACGACTCAGATTACATGTTAAAATGTTGGATTTTCATTTTAAAATTTTTAAATACATTTTTGTTCCTCAAAAAGAGCCATTTCCTTCATTCAAACTCTCATAATTAAGGGCTGCAGAAAAAAGACAGACTTGTGAGGATGGGATCTCTCACAAAGGACTTCAACAATCAAAATTAAGTTAGCCAGGTAGATGTGAGGGAATGCCCTCAAAAAGGTATGTAGATGAGGAGACCTTACAGCATTACAGATATTTCATAAAAGACAGATGGTAAAATACAGCTTTAAAAAAAAGAGAAAAATCTTAACATATCAACAATTATCTCACTGGTTGCTTACTTAGTTTAAAATGGAGAAATACCTTGTTTTTAAAGCTTTTAACTTTCAGTTGCTTTCAAAATGTATAAATATCAAAATGTAACAATGACAGATATTTCTGCCCCAAAATAATTTTATGATAAATTTTATAAAAGAATACATTTTCAAGAAAAAGCAAGCATCTCATACCCTACCTCTGAACGAGAAAACAATGTAATTGTGGTAGATTACCCATTTATCTGTCAGAAGGGAAAAATACCTTGGTAGGAAGGAAAAAAGATGTTTTCCAAACTAAACCCCTCATGTGCATCGGAACTGGCAGTGTTCACTGCCTAATCAGAAATCGCAAAATCTACTGCAGATCTACAAATACATGGATTCTTTTTTTTTTTTTAATGATTTTGTCTTATTTTAGAAGAAGCACAACTGAAATGACATTATCCATTGAAGTGACAGTTTTACCCTTTACCTCCCTACTAGTCAACCCCCTACCCCTCTATTATGCAGAATAGAGTCATCACATAATGTTCCTGGTTTCTATTACAAATGACTAAATAAACTTTCTCTAGGTTATGGAGAATTACTCTTTGGAAACTATGTTATTAGATTTAATAAAATGATATAAAGAAAAAGCATTTATGCAATATACATTATATTTTATCTACAGTGCTTATTTTACAAGTTCATGACTGTTTCCACAGCAGGACTGTAGGAACAGATGGGGGGATTGGGGGCAGGGGGGCGTGTGCCTGGAATTTGTTGCCCCAATTTCTTTGCTACGGTAACACTAATGTCTACACAGCTGTTTTATTTCAAATCAAGGAGTCTGAGTCCAGCATCCCTGTCTCCTTCTAAGACTAGTTTTGGAGAGTGAGGTGGGGATACGGGTAGTAGGGGAGAAAGGAGAAGAGAGAAAGAGCTTCACCCCCATCAATCATTCGGTACTTAAATCCTGTCCCTCTCTCGAGGTTAGAGAGGCTGGCAGGAAGATGCCTCTGCCCAGACAGCCGCCTTTACTCCTTGTCGGCTGTTGGCTTTTTACAAAAGAGATAACGTGCAAACTTGGATCCAGTGGCCAAAGCACAAAATGAGGATCTAATTTACAAATTATCACTGAAAGCCTCAGAAACAATTTTCAAAACACAAAAATTTCTTTTGTCAGCTACCTCTTGGTTCTTAAATAGCAAGCACCCTACTAAAGCTCCCTCTGCCAGTAATCCCAGACTCTGAAAAGACTTGTTTTCTTTTTCGTACCTCACCTTTGACATGAGGTTGACTATACTTTCCTTTCAGAATGGTGTAACTTAGTCTTGTGCAAATAAGCAACTAGAGGACTTATGCTTCCTAATTGAATTCTGCCTGCTGCTAAACGTCTAAACAAGAAAAGCAGTTTGCTGGGTTTGGTTCTCAAGCTGGATAGACCAAAACTTTAAAAAGGCAAAAAAAATAAATAAATACAAACCATGAGAAGGAGATAAGGGAAGGATATCAATCCCCTCTCCCTAGTAATATAATACGGTATAAAGTTGAATCAATCTTAATATTCACAACATAGTCAATACCCCAGTGCTTAGCTGTCAGCAGAAACTGAAGTGGAGCCCTGATAGCAAGAAAACCCTTGGACATTAAGCAACATAATTTACTGAGAATTACGTACTTTTAGGCTTCTAAACTAAGAATCTTCAAGATTTAATGGTTGATGTCTTATTTTATAGTCAGATAAAAATTATCTACTGTTTTAAATCACAATGCTTTCTAAAGGAAGCTAAAAATCAACAGAGTGAAAGTAATTTTAAATGCCTGTGATTTTTGAAATGTAAAATACATCTTAAAAACAATCACTCAACATTAAGAAACCATGCATACTACACTACGAATAGAAAGCAGGAAAAGCACTCTTTAAGGCTCTCAACATAACACTGTTAATTATGGTTTTAGCATACATCTTGATAGAAAGCAATAACCCCTCATTTTTTATTGATTACTTTTAGGATCAGTATAACACTGCAGAGTGAAAAATCTGTTTAATAGGATGGCAACTCTCCTACCAACTAACAATTATATATAGTGTGCTATTATTTGTATACTCAATTTAAACACAATCTCATTTACCCTTTTAAATAGATTAACTTGAATATTACTGTATCCTGGACTTTAGCATTCTCTTTTCTTTGCTAACTTAAAAAATGGCAACTTTATAATACTGTATATCCAACACACACACACACACACACACACACACACACACACACACACACATCAACAGAAAAGCTTGTTTAATGCACTTGTTTGTCATATACAGAGAAGATAATGCCAAATACGACCTAAAACATGTAGATTAAATCTCTAATTCCATTTGAGTCGTTACTATCACCTCAAGACTAAAATATCTTCAATTTTAAAAAGTCTAACAAGAAAACTAAATTGAAATAAATTGTCAGAAATTAGTCTAATATGTACTTGTAGTGTTCATTCCAGCACTTCTGCAAAAGCTTTCTCATATATTCCCTGTCTTGAACACTTAAAAAATTGTTCAACCTGTACCTGTGGACCATTTCCTACTTTATAAAATATATTAAGCATGTTTACAGTGTAATAATTTCAATCATAAAATTTAATAAAAGTATTAATAGTTGTAATACACTGTATATGCCTAAACACATCGTTACCCTTTCTGCTTCTTAAAAGTAGTATTCTCAACTAAAACCCTAATTCAAACATGCTGCTGGGGTCTGTTCAACTGCATCTATTCTTCTGACTGTGGAACTGAAGCTTAAGGCTAAGTTAAAACAAAGTTGGGGGATGCTTCTCCCAGGAATCGGTCCCTGGTATCCAGTCTCCCGTTGCTCCTTTTAAAAACTGACATATAAACAAGGCAAAAGGAGGAGAGGGCGATTGAGGCTCATGGCCCCCTCCCCACTGCAGCCAGAGGTGGCTGCCTGGGGACTGCGACCCAGCCCGGTCCTCATCTACACTTCATTTTACACCAGGGGCAGAATTGAGAAATCGACTCCAGATTTATTGCAGTTTTTTCTCAAGATCAGGAGGTGGGAAGGAAAGAATGATCAAAGATGGCGGTGCCCAAAAGCAGCAGCTCTCAACTGGAAGAGTCGAAGGAGTACCTCGGACCCCACCTCGGGGGTCTCCAGGCCCACAGCGGAGCGGAGCGTCTTACCTGTTTTCTCTTTGATCTCACACAGGACGCTGAAGAGCGCGGGTTTCATTCTGTGACAGTTCAGGGCATGTTTCCTAAAAATACAAACAGCAAAACACAAAGGTATTAGCATCACCTATGGAATAATATGGCGCCTTCCTTTAAGTTAGACCCAAGATTTAATTCCGGCCCCCTATTTTGCAAGGCTCTTTTCAACCACGGCAAGTCAACTGAACTCAAGTTGACTAGTTAGCGACAACCCGCAAGCTCCGGCGGCTAAAGCTCCAGCCCGAACGAAGCGCGACCCATCTGCCCGGCAGGCAGACGCCTCGGCGAGCGCAGGGCGCGAACCCGCGCGGGGAGCCGCGATCCGGGGGCAGCCGGCGGCGACTCGGGGGAGGGGACGGCGTGGAGGGGCTCCCGCGTCCGCCCCCCGCCGGGGAGCGGGCGCGGCGCTGGCGGCCGGCGGACTGCGGCCAGCGGACGGTGACAGCTCGGCAAAGTTTGCGAGGCGGCCCTCCCTTCCCTGAGAACTTGGCCGCCCGCGCCCGGAACCGCCCATCGCCCCGCGCCCAGGCTGGGGCGGCCGCCCGCACTGCGAGGTCGTCCCGCGGCCAAGCGGAGCCAGGCGCCGGGACTCCGGGCCGAGTTGAAAGTTGCACTTCCCTCAAGCGCGGCCCGGGGCCCGCTCTCGCGGCGTGCATCGGGGTCCAGGCGGGAGGTTTGAATTCGTGCGAAGGGGCCGGGCTGCGAGGGGGCCGGACAGGAGGGTATGAGAAACCCACAAAATCCACGCGGCGCCAAGTCCGTCCCGCGCCCCAAGAGCAACTTTGCCGACTCCCGCCCGCGTCCAGGGGCGCGGGCAAGTCCCCCCGAGGCCCGGGCGGGCGGCCTGTTTTCGGAGAAAGTTAACCGCCCGGGGTTCAGGCCCCGGGCCGGGGCGCCATCCGGGCCCCGACTCTGCCGCGGGCCCGGCTCCCGCACACACACAAAAGATGCTTAATGAGACGACACCAACTTTGCTTGCGCCTCGTCCAAGCTCTGGTCGGTGATGGTCATAATCTGGTGGAGGATGTCGCCGATGTCCTGCTTCCTGCCGTCGCCGTCCGCCCCTTCGTGGCCGTGCGGGGGAGGCGGCAGGGCCATGCCCCCCTGCACCGAGTGGCCGGCCAGGTTCACCCCGGCCAGAGTCTGCAGCATCCTGGATTGATCGTCCATCCCGCCGCGCGCGGGCGGGAGCGGGCGGCGGCGGCTGAGGCGAAGGCTGAGGCGGCGGCGGCGGCGGCGGCGGCGGCGAGGGAGGAGAAGAAAGAGGGGGAGGGGGAGGGGGAGGCGGCCGCGCGCTCCCCGCCCGCGCGGGGAGGGGGCCGCCCGGCCGGCGGGGCCCGCGGTTGAGGCGGTGCGGACAGGCGCCCGGCTTCGGCTTCCGCCGCCGCCGAGGCTGAGGAGAAGCGGCAGGCGGAAGCGTCGGGCTCCGCTGCGGTGGCGGAGGCGGAGGCAGCGGCGCCCGCTGCCCTCACGCGGCCGCCGCGCCGCCTCCTCGCCGCCGCGAGCCCCGCCGGGTGGACCCGCGCAACTTGCTCCTCAGCGCCTGCCGAGTTGCCGGGACGCCCGCCGCCCCCCGCGCCAGCCTGCGCACTCCCCTCCCTCGGCCGCCGCCGCCGCCTCCGCCGCCTCGGCCACCTCGGCCGGGCGGGATCCGAGCCCCGGCGGCCCCAGGGGAGGGAGCGGCGGCGGCGGCGGCGGAGGAGGCCGGCGGGCGGGCCGAGGGGAGCGAGGGGGCGGAGGAGGAAAGTTTGGGAGCGGGCGGGCCGGCGCGGCGGGGGCGCGGAGCCCGATGGAGGGCCCTGGCGGGCCGCGCGCCGGACGGACAGCAGATTGATGGGGCGGGGGAAGTCGCCGCCGCCACCGCCGAAGCCGCGCACCCTGCCAGCAGCCGCCGCGGACCGGGCTTGAAGGCCGTTCGGCTGAGGGATTGACAGGCTGCCAGTGCCACTCACTCACTGCGGCCCCGGCGCCCGGGGGGAGGGGCGGGGGCGAGGGAGAGGGCGGGGAGCGCTCTGAACGCCCCGCCCACGGGGGCGTCGCGCGCGCTCATTGGGCCTTGCACCTCCCGCCGCCGCCGCTGGCACCGCCCCCAGACTTCGGCCCGCCCACTCTGGCCTCTGATCCCCAGCGCCTGAGAGCGCGCCACCGGAGCCTCTCGCCTAGTCGAGTCCTAGCTCCCTGGGATGGGCCGCCCTTGCCTGCAAACGCTCTGCCCACACCCGGGCTCCTGATCCCTAGAGTTAGAAGTCATAGGTGCGAAGAGTTGTGTACGGGACACGGGACAACTAGCTCCAAAGCCAACCATGTGCTTCCCCGCTGAGCCGGGAGCTCCACGCCTCGGACAGCGCCTGTACACTTTCCCGCTCTTCCCGTCAGGAGGTGGTATCCTAAAGGTACCCTGCCGCCAGTCCCACGCCAATCGAATCGCCCTCGGAGTCGAACGGGGCGGGACAGAGACAAGAAAGGGCTGTCCCTATTGGAGCGTTCGAAATGTCCTGGGCAGAGGCGGGGACGCAGCGGTGATGGCCCCGCCCATCCGCGATCACCATAGTAACCAAGAGGGCGCTGCTGGGAGTTGGCGCCAGCGCTCCGGCCTTGCGCTGTCCCTGAAGAGGTGACCAGGTAAGGTGGGATGCTATTGTCCCGCATGCTTGATGCCTGCCCTGAGCGGATCTGAGTGACATACACTTTCCCTTGAAAGAGGAGCATATGAAAATGTGTCAGAGAGAAGTGAATCCGGGAGGAAGGAAAGGGCCTGATATCCAGGACTAATTTAAGGTTTAGAACCTTTTACACGCTCTTCAGTTCCTGGTAATCCAGGGGCTATTCCTTCGGTTTGCTTTTAGCTGCTTCCAGATAGACCAAAGCTTCAAAATGATCTCTTTATTACGAATATATGTTTATTTAAAGATAGACTGGATTCCACATATAAATTTACTCTATCACCATGAGTCTTTTAATGTTAGTGACTCCAGCCACAGATTTTCATATCTGTAACACTTTTCTTCCGTTGTACTCTGTCTACAAACGAGTAAATGCTCACATTATTTGGGGGTCTAGACTCCCACCTCTTGTGGACGCTCGAGCTTTCTCTAAACCCGATTTCCCAAACAGGGCTTCAACATATGTTCCCCGTTTTAGATCCATGGAGCTCACCCTAGATGGGTCCTTTGGTTAGATGGTTCTGAAAAATCCTCTTGTTCCTTCCCCAAATTCAGTAAGCTGTCTAACCTGAAACCAAAAATAGGGGTATGAGATATGAAAAATGGTTCTTACTCTGCAGGGTTTAATGTAGGACAAGCAGTTCTTTACATGCCAGATGGATTCTTGGAATGAAGCAGGCTACTCGGTTCCAGGTTCTTTCCTTCATATGTTGTGTGTACTTTTAAATACTCCCCACTGCCAAGCTAATAGCTACCCTTACAGTTAGGCAAGCTAAAATCTTTACAAACTGCACAGCTGCTGGAGAAGGAATTCCAAACAATCCACTCTGCTACTTACTTCCAAAGAAGAAGCCCCCTCATGTTCATTAATATTCTCGGCTCTTCTGTAGCCCATTTATGTGTCAAGTTTCTGATTCTTCTTTCAAACCCCCATTATAGGTTACTCATAGTTATCAATGATTGGGCTTTCTCTTTATTCTTAAGTTGTTTTTCAAAACTGTCACCAAATCCTTGTGTATTTTTGCATAAAGGAACCAGACAAAGCAGCCAATCTTTCATAATTTTCCAACGTTGAAGATGTAAAACCGCGGAATTCTATCTGAAAGATGCCTTAAGCTCTAAATTCCTTCCAGCTCTAAAATTCAATGATGCTGTGTGTGACTCACTATCAGGCATCCTCCCTGCCCTCCTTCTAGGCTCATAATCTTGACTAATCAGTCATGAGGATGAGGCTAATTAGCAATGGGGATTTATGATTATTTCTAGCCCACTCCAAACAATGAGTTATGTAAGCAAAGCAACATATATAAAAATGTAAATAAAATTAAAGAAACACTTAAGCAAATAAAGGCAATTGGGAAGTATGGGCTATGTAAACAAACTAGAACATAAAAACATAAATTAGAATTACGAAAACAGTTAAGCAAATGCCAGCAATTAGGAATAAAACAACTTGTTAAATGTCTAACACCCACGGCTATTTTACGGCACACACCTCGAAACCCATGGTCATTCGGTGATGTGGAAACTTGATACCATAATTCTGCATTAAGTGATTGGATTAGATTGACTTGCTTGGGAGGCTTCTCTTTTTGTTATTGTCAACATGAGTTGCAGTAAAAGCCAGAGGGTCCTAGCAAGGATTCCCTCACGGGCTCATTGACAACTGCCATTGATTTAAAGCATAAATTCTTTTAGAATGGTTTCCAAGCCCCAATGAACAGTGTCAACTACTTGCATATGCTCCAAGATCTCTTGTACTTTTGCCAGTCTCTCATGTAGGATGTTGCCTTGCCTTGCTTAGCAATCTGAGTCACATGGTTGGTGCCTTCACAGATAATAGAGTAGAACCTCCTTAAGTACCTAAATCCATCTTTGCTGTTTCTAAGGCAGTGATTATTAAAAAGTCAAAGGAAATGTAGTTTACTTTTGGTGGGTGTACATTCATGTAAAGTTAAGTAACAAAGTGGTGAAAACCAACTACGGGCTCTCTCATATCTATCCCTTTCCATGGGTTTGGCTTATATTAATGGCACCACTGCCTCTATCAACGTGGTGATGATCACAGAAGGTATCATTATCGCGCACTCTCTCAGGGTGGGACACTGTGCTCTGTATTATTGTTTCACCTTATTTCAGCCTCACAACAGCCCTGCCTAGGTGAGATTACTATTAAATATAAGGGAACAGACTAAAAGAGGGCTAGGAACTTACACAAGACCACCAAGCCAGTTAAGTACTGGACCTTGGATTCAAATCTTGATCTGTGTGGCTGCAAAGCCTACCCTATGAAACACTGCAAAAACAAAAACAAAAAATCATTTAATCAAGATTACTAAATAAAAATCACAAGGCCTTAACAGATGAACTGTAAACTATTGAAAATAATAGGGTACTTAATAAAAAGAGGGTAAAAGGCTCTATCAGAGATTAGGGGAATCTGGGTCTTATGGTAGCAGAGGAGGGAAATGAAGACCAAAGCCCAGCCAGCCTGTCCTTCATGGCCATCTAGGACCCAGCCTCTCTGAAGCTTTCCTGCTATGCCTGCCTTCACTGATCTTCATCTGCTATAAACTGTCTCAGTATATTGCCTATAATATGTAATTTACCACCGTACTAGATAGACCCGTGATGCTTGTGCTAAATTTACCTGTTACTTTTCTCCTCTAGTTCATATGCATGTCAAGGGCAAGGTATGTATTTTGAGATGGACTATCACGTGACCGATTTGGCTTTAAAAAAACAAAACTTAGACATCTCAGAAAGAGTTGAACTTTCCAAGTTGTCACTTTGAGGAAACTGACTAAATACTTACTCCCAAATGTATAATTGCTCTATCACTTTGGGAATGACTCTTTAAAAGTGGTCTTTACAGTGAATAACACCTGTAACATGTGACAAATCTTCATCTGTGAAGAAATGTTTGAGCAACCAAAGGACCAGTGACATAACAGTGTACCCTTCTATGATGAGGTCCTTAAAAGAGAATATTAGAATATATAATTTCTGGAAGATTTGATAGAAAGCCCTATCTTTTATGTCCTGTCTTTCCTTATAGCACTGAGTACAGAGCAGTCTCATACATAGTAGACACTTGGGGCAAACACTGTCAGTTGCTGTCATCCATTGGTCTACCTCCTTCCATGCTGATAGAACCCTGACAATGGCAATGTGTTCCGTCACAGTCAAAGTCTAAGTCAAGAGGAGCATCCTGTCTTCTGCCTTCTGAGCCAGTCATGGTGGAGGGATGACTTTCCTGATTAAAAAAAAAAAAGGAGGGGGAACAAACATGACACTCCTTCCTTCTGCCTCTTTCCATCTTTGAACATAGTTCTGATTCTGGAGTGGTAGTAGCAACCATCTTGTGATAAGGAGGTGACAAGATAAGGATAAAAATTAACATGGTTTGGTGGTTTATCTCTGTGGTCTTCCTTCCTAAAACCCATAATCCCAATAAGCAAAACACAAACAAATTCCAATTGAGGGACTTTCTACAAACTATCTGACTAGCACTCCTCAAAACTGTGAAAGTCATCACACCTAAATGTCCATCAACAGATGAATGGATAAAGAAGTAGTGGTATATGTATACAATGGAATACTACTCAGCCACAAAAAAGAATGAAATAATGCCATTTGCAACAACATGAATGGACCTAGAGATTATTGTATTAAGTGAAGTAAGTCAGACAGAGATAGACAAATATCATATGTTGTCACTTATATGGTGGAATCTTAAAAATATATATATAAATTTTATTTACAAGCCAGAAATAGACTCACGGACATAGAAAACAAACTGTGATTACCAAGAGGGACTGGGGTAGAGGGATAGATTAGGAGTTTGGGATTAATAGATACACATTACTACATTTAAAATAGATTAAACAACAAGGACCTACTGTATAGCACAGGGAACTATATCTATTATCTTGTTATGCACCGTAATAGAAAAGGAACTGAAAATATACGTATGTATGTGTGTATATGTATAACTGAATTGCTTTGCTGTACACCTGAAACTAATATTGTAAATTGACTACATGTCAATAAAAAATAAGAATTATTTTTAAATAAATAAATAAATGCAAAAAACAAAACAAAACTGTGAAGGTCATCAAAAACGAGTATCTGAAAAACTGTCACAACCAAGAAATATCTAAGGAGGTATGACAACTAAATGTAAAATGGTATACCAGGTTGAACAGAAAAAGGACATTAGGTAAAAACTAAAGAAATCTGAATAAACTATGAACTTATGTTAATAATAACATATCACTATTAGTTCTCTAATTGCACATTCAACAAATGCACAAGATTAGTATAAGATGTTAATAATAGGGGAAACCAGCTCAGAGGTATTAAAGAACCCTCTGTACTATCTTATTGTTTTCCTGTAAATATTCTGAAGTAAAACATTTATTAAAACCAAAAATGAACATGGTAAGTGGGGCAGAGAGGTAGGGAGAGCCTAAGTGCCTGCAAACATTGCTGAACATCTGAGCAAAACCAACAATTGCTTACTCCTTGGTTTCTAGTTATGTGAGAAAATTTAATTCCTACTTTTAAATTCCTACTGCTTGGGTTTTCTGTTACTTCCAGCAAAGCTAATCTAGCACTATAAATACAGAAAGGATGGATGGATAGAAGAATAACCCAGCACAATGCCTGGTATTCAGTAGGCACTCCTAGATGTTGGAAGATGTTATATATAATAAAAAATGGTCTTTTTGTCCTAGGTTTCTGGGTGGTAATTTCTAAAACCTTTGGAATTTCCCAAGAGATAGGAGTGTCTTTGTTATTCATGAGCCCCTTGGAGCACAACTGAGTTTATGCTAACAAGAAGTCTCAGGATAGGGGCTGATCACCAGAAAGACCAACCATATATTGAGAGGGTTGGAACTTGGAGCCAGCTCATCCTCCCAGGAAGGGAAGGGAACTGGAGATTGAATTCAGTCATGTGGCCAATGAATCAATCAATCATGCCTCTGTAATGAAACCTTAATAAAAACTCTAGATACCAAAGCTCAGTAGAGCTTCCTGGTTGATGAACACATTGGTGTGCCAGGAAGGTGATTTGCCCTGACACTATGGGGAGAGAGCTTGAAAGCTCTGCATTCAGGATCTTCTAAGACCTTGACCCATGTGTCTCTTCATTTGACTAGGCCTGATTGATATCCTTTATAATAAAACTATAATCATCAGTAGGGTGCTTTTCAGAGTTCTGTCATTCTAGTGCATTATTAAACCTGAGGGAGTCATGGAAACAGCCAAATTTGTAACTAGTTTGTCAGAATTATAGGTAGTCTGGGGAACCTTGAACTTGTAGCTGGCATCTGAAGTGAGAGGCAGTATTTTTGGTCTCTGTATTAGTTATCTAGTGCTGTGTAATAAGTTATTCCCAAACTTGTTTGCTTTAAACAACAAACATTTATTACCTTAGAGTTTCTGTGTGTTAGGAATTGAATGCAGCTTAGATGGGTGCCTCTGGCTTAGGGTCTCTCACAAGGCTGCAATCAAAGTGACTGCCTGGGCTGTAGTCACCTCCAAGCTCATCAAAGTAAGGATCCACTTCCCAGTTCACTCACATGGCTGTTGGCAAACCTCAGGTGCTCAGTGACTTTTGGCCAGAGACATCAGTTCCTTGACCAGTGGGTCTCTCCACAGGACAGCTCACAACATGGTAGTTGGCTTCCAAAGGGTGAGGAAGCCAGAGAGCAAGAGAGAGCAGGTAAGGTGGAAGAAGTCAGTCTTTTTGTAACCTAATTTCATAAGTGACATCCTAACACTTTGGCTGTGTTCTCTTTATTAGAAGCAAGTCACTAGATCCAACTCATACTCCAGGGGAGAGGATTACACAGGACATGAATATCAGGAGATAAGGGTCACTGGGAGCTGTTAATGGACTGAATATTTGTGTCCCACCCCACCTGGCCAACCCTGCAAATTAATATGTTGAAGCCATAACCTGCAATGTGATAGCATCAGGAGGTGAGGCCTTGGGGAGGTAATTAGGTTTAGATGAGGTCATGAAGGTGGAGACTCCATGGTGAGAATAATGCCCTTTTAAGAAAAGGAAGAGACACCAGAGGTCTGTCTCTCTGCCATGTGAGAAGTCAGAGAGAAGGCAGCCATCTACAAGCCAGGTAGAGGGCTCTTTCCAGAACCTGACCATGCTGGCACCTCTTAGACTTCCCCAGCCTCTAGACCTGGGAGAAATAAATGCCTGCTGTTTAAACCATCCAGTCAATGGTATTTTGTTATAGCAGCCCAACCTGACTGGGAGAGGCATCATCTTGAAGGCAGCCTAGCACATGCTCCAGATCTAATTCTCAGTGCCAAATCAAATCACAGCGTGATCCTGGCCCTCTCTCTCTCTCTCACTTACATTCCATGAGATCTACCTCTGTGATGTGTTTCTTAGCCAGGCCTCCGAAGCCCTAAGTAATCTACCCTAGTTCTCTCTCTCCAGCATTTCCCACTATTCCTTCCCATACTCAGTGTTATAATTAACCCTAATGCCCCACACTTTCTGGCCTCTTCCTTTTCCTCATGCTGTTCCCTTCAGTGGGAATGCATATCCAAATTTTACCCATCTTCAATAATACTATCTTACCTTTTTCATGTACCGTATCTCTGCTGATCCTCAAAAGAACTCAAAGATCTTAAGACCAGTAATATTAACCCCATATTATAGGTGAGACTCAGAAAATAAGAGCCACTGACACTTACTGAGCCCTTGGTTTATGGCAAGCACTGTGCTAATGGTTTCTCATACCTGATCTGGTTAAACTTTCACAACAACCCTACAAGTTGGGCATTAACCTCCCTATTTCACAGTTGGAGAAACTGAGTCCTAAAGACGTCAAATAACTTGACTAAGACCACGTGGCTGTTAAATGAACTATGATTCAAACAAGTCTTCTGGCTCAGCGTCCTTGTAAATAATCCCCATGCTGCATTGCCCTTAGAAGGGTCATGTCACCTGTCCTAAGGCTCTGTCATTATTAAAAGACAGAGTGGTGTTGGGACTGGAAACTTCTGACCGTTTTCACCATACATATTGCCTCCCTGCTCTAGTGTCAGCTCCAAAAAGCCTTTCTAAACCCCCAAAGCAAGTGAAATCCTTCCTTTTTGAGTCCCTAATATCAATCAGGTTCTTATAAATGTGTACCATTTTAAAGAATTGTGCTTAAATATACATAACTTATCATTTTAACTATTTTTAAATCTTTAGTTCAGTGGCATATAAGTACGTTCACACAGGTGTCCAACCATCACCAGCAGCCATCTCCAGAACTTTTTTCATCTTTCAAAACTGAAATTCTGTACTCATTAAACACTAATTCCCCATTACTCCTTCCCCCAACCCCTGGTAACCACTGTTCTATTTTCTGTCTCTATGAATTTGCTCTAGGTAGCTCATATAAGTGGAATCATACACTGTTTTGTCTTTTCGTGAATAGTTTATTTTGCTTAGCACAGTCTTCAAGGTTCACCCATGCTATAGCTGAATAATATTCCATTGCATTATATGTATGGACCACATTTTGTTTATTCATTCATCCACTGATGGACACTTGGGTTGCTTTCACATTTTAGCTGCTGTGAATAATACTGCTATGAACATGGATGTTCAAGTGTTTGAGTCCTTGCTTTCATTTCTGTCTCGTATATACTGAGAAGTGGAATTGCTGGGTATTTTATTTAAAAATTTTTCAGGAACTACTATTGGCCGCAGAAGCTGTACCATTTTACATTCCCACCAACAGTATATAAGGGTAAATATCTACCTTTTAATATAGCTTCTAGGAGTGTATCTTACATTCTCTGCTCCTTGAAGAGGTCTTTTGACATTCAACATCTGAACAATACCTGGCATATAATTGATGCTTAGAAAATATTTTGTTAAATAAATGAATAAAGGGGGGATCACAAAATAGCTGTCTTGAAACAAAGAAATCTGCTTTTATTTGAAACATACTAAAAATTTTAGACAAGATCCAAATAGCTGCTGAACAGTGTACCTAGAGAGATTTTTTAAAGCTGGTGTATAAATCCAGAGTTTCATTTCTTAAAAACAAGTGGTCCCACAGTATATTTCTTCTCCTCTCACCAGCTTCTTGTCAAGACTTTGTTCATCTCCTAGTCTTCTTTCTTTCCTAGGCTTACAATAAAACTGATTTAAAGTAAAAGTTTCTTTAAGAATTATGCTACAATATGCTGATCTGAAAATAAATTTTCTAAAATTATTTTTTTTACCCATAAGGGGGCCATCAAAGATTTCCTGGCGATATTATTTCCTAAGAACTTATGCACAGGTTATAAACTTGCTTCTGTCAGAAGCAGCTAGATGATACTTTTGATTATCTTCCATGTTCAATTTCTAGGTCAGATTTTAATGCAGAAGCAATTAAAATGGACTCAAAAGGCCTTTTATTTTATTATTATGATTAATAACTGTGTTATATGGGAAAGTACTATTGAAGTGTATATTTAAGATTTTATTTTTGAGGAGAATCTCATGGGATATTTTCCTTATAATGTTCTTCCTATTATATTACTACTCATTAGCTCAAAAAGGTGGAAAGAGGAGATGAAATGAGTAAATGATGCTTCCCAAAACCATAAGATAGGTAGGCAAAGAGGTTAGATATTTGCCTAAAATGAAATTTTATAAACCCTGGGAATTTTGCTCACCTGTGATTATTCAGGGCTGTAAAATCATGTCATATAGATAGTTGCCCAGCACAAGACGTCAATTCCTCTTGAATCTCACATCTACAGCCATGAGTCTCCATAACCACATTTCCTACCCCAGGCCGCAACTCTCCTAGCCTTAGATCACTGGACCAGAGATGAGCACTCGATCAGAGCTAAACCAAACAGTCTCTCTTTTGAGGACTTGTCCTTGCATCTGGAAGACACTGATTTGTTTGCTGGCTGCTTGAATTGAGGACATGTAACCCTCAGACCTCTGAGTCAGTTATGTTTAGTCAGCTGCACAGGGAGAAGCAGAAAAGCCACTCACAAACAGAACAGTCACAGAAGAAGAAATAGTGCAGCCTAGGAAAGGGTGAGGGTTGGGGAGAGGGTGGACAAGGAGGTGGACAGCTCCCAGGGTTCCAGTTTCTGGTTCTTATGGTCTCTGGGAGTCATTCAAGAGCCGACAGTCTTAACTGGACCACCACAACCTGTTTCCCAGCAGATGACTTAATTTAGAATCATGTGTACATTGAAGTAGGGAATTAGGGAAGAGGGTTTAAGCTCAAGAATGTAGCTAGTGAGGTGTGTCCAGGGAGGTCCTGGGGGATCTGGGTAAGAACTGGCACCCATCGGTGCCCAGGTGAAAACATTTTATTGGAGTTGGGAGTGGGACAGGAGCTCAGGGAAGTTAACAAAGGAGCAAGTGGTAGACTGGGGAGAAATTCACCTGTCAAGCAGAGGAGAGCAAGAGAACGGGAGTTGGAAGGCAATGTGGGGTTGAGGACTTGTAGGGATTCTGAAAGAGATTTTAAAATCTTTAAATACCTCAGGTAGGAGCTTGTAGTAGGAGAAATGGAGAGGTGACCCCTGATGAATAAAGTGCTGAGAAAGCAGAGAGGACAAGATCCATGCCCAGGGTGGTGTTACCTTTAGTAGCAATTCCTGTGGAAGAGAAGGGAAGAAAGCAAGAGGGATCAGAGGGGGAAGCTGAACTTTAGCATAGAACCAATAACAGACTCAGTGGACCCCACTGGGACCTTTGGAACTAGAATGGGCCTTCAGAGTTGTCCAGAGTTGGGCCAAGAGGACTGGACCTTTATACTCTGGCATCCATCAGTCACAGGATGCCGGCTGCCCTGCCAGGGAAGGCTATGACCTTGGGCAAGGTGGTCCTCTGCAGCTGAGGCATTCCCTAAAGGAGCCTTATAGCTGAAGACTGCCTCTGGATAGCATTCCCAGCAACCAGGGCCACAAGACCTTCAGGGAAAGGATACCTGGGCGGCACATTTCTTTACTGAAAAAATAAATACACAGTCTCCCACATTTCTTTACTGAAAAAATAAACACACAATCTCCCACATTTCTTTACTGAAAAAATGAAGTTTAAGCTCCTTGGCTGCATGTTCAACTCTCTCCATCACCTGGCCTCTGCTCACCATTCTAGGCTTCACTACAGCCCAGATCCTCACTCTTTGATCCCTCTGTGCCTTTTCAACCCTCGGTCTAAAATCATCCTGATCTTATCCTATTCCTCCTTCAGAATCCATCTCAGATGTTGCTTTCCTGGGAATGCCTCCCTGATTCTCCTGGATAAGAGTAGTAAATCTCTCCTTTGTCTCTCCTATCTTGTATATATTTCTATTTTTGCACTTGGTTACCCCGTATTGTGAGTTACTTCTCTCCTTGACTGTGATGCTCTGAGTTGCGGGACTCTGACTGATTTCGGTGTCTCCAGCCCTATGTGCTGGGCATCGGAAGGAACTGAATTACCATTAGTTAAATGAATATGTGAATAAATATTAAATGAATGAAGGAGTTGGCAGAGTTTAGGCTCAGTGGGCTGACTAGTCTGAAGGCTGGTGCCAAGGAGGGTGGCCATCTGAACAATAATGTCCAGTGGGCATGATGAGCCCTAGGCCAATGCACCTTGTGTTGATAGCCAAATGGTCCTCTCTGGTGGGAGGGGGCAATAGAATTTCTGGGAAGTGGTGATCCACTAAGGAAGGAAGCATTATTATTCCAAGAAGGAGGGATATTCTTAATTGATGGGGAGATACTCTATCTCATTGAAAGCAGGTAAATGATTGTTTTCATCTTACACAACACAGGGGTTCATTCATTTGTTCATCAAGTGGTTATTGATTGCTTCCCTTGGACATGCCCCATGCTAGGCTGTAGGGTACAGTGCCAAATAAGGCAGGGGAAGTTCCAGCCTTTAAGATACTCACAGTGTTGGGTCCTGAGTTCCATCTCACTAAGGCTCGATGATTACAGGTGTTCTCCATGGATGCTTCCTGATAACATGTCTAGAAATTCTTCACTTTTAAGCCACGTGAAGGTAGAGATATCAACCTTGAGCCCTCTCATCTGCTTCTCTGGCTAGAACTTGGCTTGTCTCTACCTAACTAGCTCCAGTAGGAAGAAAGTAGAACCTTATCACTAGAAGTAAGTGAAATAGTTGGTTTCCAGCCCTGTCTTCCTGCCTTTACTGTCTCTTCCACCACCTGGAATGCTGTCTGCAACAATTCATCTTTGCCAAAAACTTGGACAATAACAGCTCCCAACACAGCTTCTTTGACTGCCTCCAGCCCCACTATGATAACATATTTAGTAAATGCTTATGCAGGATGTCATCTCATTTAATTCTCATGACAATTCTATGCAAAAGATCTTATCATCTCCATATTATAGATAAGCAAACTTGAAGCTCCACAAAATGAAAGAACTTACCCAAGATCACCCAGCTAATAAGTAGCAGAGCTGAGATTTGAACCGTGCCTGTCTGACTCTAAACACCAAGCTGGGTTTTTTTTCCCCCATTCTCTTTATTTTATTGCATTAGAAATTTATTTCCTTCACATATACAGAATATAAAACCTATCTTCACAATGAATTATGCCTCTCTGCTCTCATTTTTTCACGCAAAAATTAATGGCTACTTCCTGAAAAAAACTGAAATAAATCCAGAGGCCCACGCCCTTAACCAGGGCCCTATGCTGCTGTTACTTAAGCTTTTGTTTCTGGAATCCTTAGATATTCAACATATATTCTACAATTATGCAGTTGCTTATGGTCTTCAGAGTTTCATGTGTGAATTTCTTGTTTGCTCAGCTTGATTTTTATCCCCTGTGATGCACACAGTAAATGCATAATAAATGTTGGTTGAATGAATGGATTTTACATGTATCTTGCTGAAATATACGCAGCTCTGTTTGATTCACTGAGTGGCATACCCGAACAAGAAATAATTTTTCTTAATGTGTCCCTTATAAATTGAACCTGACCATGTTTGATTAATTTCACATCATGCATTTTTATTGCACCAATCACTCTGGTATCAGGTCATATTTATTTTAAAAACAGATTCACAAAGGGTGCAGAGATGGAGTGACAGTGTAAATATGTTAATAATAAAAATAATACTAAAGATATTTTACTGGAAACTCGTATGCTAATGATGAGTAAGTGCATTCCACGGAAATCTGTTTGATTTACAATGCAATTAATTTTAAAAAGATTCAAATCCTATACCATATCTTGTATACTTAGATAATGAAAACGAAAAATGAATATTCAGGCCATAAAATCAGAGGAACAAAAATCACCTTAAAGACCTTTAGCCTTTTAGTTAGAACAATAGCCCAATCACTGAAAATGGTGCCATTGCCAGAGCAAATGCGTCCAGATTTTGCACTAAGCAGAGCACGCGTGCACCCTGCATAGCCCTCATGATGCAAAACATCACATATTATCCAGTGACCGAAGAGCCCTGGCACCTTCAATCATGCAACGAAAGGCTTTGGGGGTTTCTCGTTCAGGAGGAAGGGAAGTCTTTCATGTCAACTCTCACTGTGGGATGTGTGAGCATTTCCACAGTTAGATATTTGGCCTGGTCTTAGGATCCAGCTAAAAAGGAGATGAATTCTCATACCCTATTCAAACTGCAAGAAATTAAAAAATGTTCTTCAGTTGGTATTTCATCACTCATCTCAGATGTTCCAAGAAATCATGCATTCTTATGCACACTTTGGGGAAAGAAGCCCATTTTTGTAATAGGATTTATAAAGTTGACTCTGTCCGCTTTGTATCCAAGAGGGAAAGAAGCAGATGCTGCCAAGCGATCGCGCACCACGGGGATCTTCACGTCAGTGCAAAATGGTTGCGATTTTCCCTCATTTATTGAGGACCGATCTGCTGTGATGTAGCAGACACCAGATTTGCAGCGAGAGCTATTTGGCTTATTAAACAAATCTTATGTATAACTTTGGTAAAAAATAAAATAAAATTTTAATTACGAGAAAAAGGAGATGCTGGCTTGAGATAGTGCATTTTCATGTTTCTCTAGCAGTATTCATTTTATCTTAGAAGAAATGTTGTAGAATAAATTATCACAATTTTTATTAAAAAAAAAAAAAAAACCTACGACAACCCAAAACAAATAGAAAGGTACTAAACTGGGCCTTTAAAAAAAAATCTCACAGCCAGTAGCCAAATTATATTCCGAGGGAAGAGACAGGGAAAAGACAGTAACAGAAAATACAATATAAGTGCTTTTTGCTGTAAACCTTTTGATATTATTTTGTTTTTAACTTCTGTGCACAATTCCTGAGAAAAATAAAATTTTAATTTAGAAATGAAATAATAATGTAATCTACATTAAATGAGAAATTTTTAAACAAAATAAAATATAACATAGGAAAACTTGCTGATAAGGGTTAAATGTTTTGTGGTTTAACATCAACCCCTTTCAGTTAGAAACCATCTTACTCTCGAGGTATTCTTTTAAGGGCCTGAAAAGGGGGAGGGGGAAGATGACTATTTCTACTCAGGAAAGTCTATTTCCAGGAGATGTTTAGTATGCAGTGATTAGCAAAACTTCTGTTTAACCTTCTTGCCCAACTTGATCATCACAAGGTCTTCATATGGGACAGACAGGTGTATTATGGTTAAGAGATGAATACACCTCAGTTTAAATATCTGCTCTACAGGAGATCTTGAACAATGTACTTATCTAAGCCTCAGTTCCTCATCTCTGAAATGGGTACATTATAGTTGCTACTGCTTCGGGTTAGTGTTAGCATTAAAGGAAAAAAAATGACTTAAGTATTCCATAAATGTGAAGGGGAAATTCTGAGCCAAGTTTTGAAACCATATTCTGTTTTTATAGCATGTTGTATGCAACAAATCCAAACCACACTGTTTTCTTGGTGATAATGAAGTTCTGCTTCTTCACTCCCCTTCTCCTTTCCAGAGTGTCCTCCACAGGCATTGTTTCCTTTTGTCCTCCGAGCAGCATGCTTCTTCTGTGCCGCCTTCTGGCTCCTGAAGGGTAATTTGCAATGGCCAGCATGAGCAATGTTTTCCCCAGAATTGATAACATGGAAGAGTTAACACCCAATGTATTTGTGCTTTTTTAGTTTTTAATGACCTTGCCAGTTAAAAGAACCAACTTGCTTTTTCCCAATGTGGGCAGAGCATTAAACTGAATTGTCCTTAGGCTGTCATAGCTGAGTTGTCTGTTTCCCCAGCTCCCATCTCCACCAGAAAGGAGGGGCAGACCAGGCTGGGCGAGTCCCATGGAGCTATGATGGGGTTCTGGCTTGGGCTGAGTTTCTCATTTGTGAGGTTGGAGGGCAGAGGGATCCTAGAAAAGTGGGTCTAAAAGAGGCTGACATTTGAAGAGGCTTGTTGGAAAGCAAGAGAGAAGAAAGGGCAAACAGGAAAAGCCCAGGTTCAGAGGGTTCAAATCCAGCTCTGCCTTTACCAGCTGTGATTTGGGGCAGATTACTACTCTACTCCAAACCTCAGCTTCCTCATCTGTAAAATGGGAATCATTAGAATACTTACCTCTTAGGGCATTTATAAGGATTCAAAGACATCATGTTTTACAAGTACTTCACTAAGGATTGATCCTTCTCCAGACAGCTATATTTCTGCTCAAACGTCATCCATCAGAGCCGCCTCTGACCAACTTACCTACTTCAAATTATACCTCATTCCAGCACCTCCTGTTTTATTTTTCCCCATAGCTCACAGCACTCACTTATTTTAGATATTACTTATATTTTCAGTATTGTCATTCTCCCTCCATTAGAATGTAGGTTCCATGAGGTGAAGGCTTTTGCCTGTTTTCTTCACTGATTCTACCCCTAGGACCTAGTCCAGTGCTTAACCCAGTGCTCAATAAATGTAATTGTTGAATAAATAAGTGTTGGCCAACATTATTATTACCATTCCTGGGTCAGAAACTCTTGACAACTCTTTGAGACAAGAGGAAAGCAGGAGAAGGCAAATATAAAAAAATCTAGGTAGCTAATCAATTGTAAAACTTTCACTGGGCTCTAGGTGAAGAGTTTATATTTGGTCCTTCACATCAATAGCATAAAACATCCTGGATTCTTTAGGGAAAAGGTTAAGGGAGAAGGACAGAAGCCGTGATCAGGTGAGATCCAAGCTAGGGAAAGGATCTGGCTATAGTGCTGGTCCTGGGAGGGGAGCCAAAGTCTGGGGATCCATACTGGGGGCGGGGGCAGGGGTCAGGAACTTTCTGTGACTAACAAGGGCAGAAAGAAGGTGTTCATTTAAAAAATTTCTATACTTATCTATTTTATGATTACACAAGTAATATTGGGCTATGCTGTCTTTGAAATATTTTCCAGAAAAATATAGATAAAGCCTAAGTCCTCTTTGAGCATATCTCTATGCCTCTCATCCCTCCCTAGGAATAATCACTGCAGTTTCTGTGACTGTCTCCAGGCCTCTGCTCAAGTATATACAGAGTGCATATGTATAGAAGTAGGTATATGAATGTATATTTTTAAAATATAAAATATAATGCTATCATACTCTGTCACTTTTCAAATACCTTTTATCATCCTGTAATATGTGTTTTATATCCCTTTGTATAACTTCCATCTCTCTCTATATCAGGTTTTAATGCCAACAAGAGTTTTAAAGTTAATGATGAGCAATTTTTAAAATAATTTTTAGTAAAATGTATTTATTTATCTTTATTCTTTTTTTTTTTATAGAAGTGTAGTCGATTTACAATCTTAGTTTCAGGTGTACAGCAAAGCCATTCAGTTATACTTATACATGCACACATGTATGTATTTTCCATTTGTTTTCCATTACAGCTGATTATAAGAAACTGAATATAAATCCCTGTGTTATACAGTAGGTCCTTGTTGTTTATCTATTTCATACATAATAATGTGTATTTGTTAATCCCAAACTCCTAATCTATCCCTCTCCCTCCCTGTCCCCAACTGGTAACCACAGTTTATTTTCTATGTCTCTGAGTCTATTTCTAGCTTGTAAATAAAATTTTTTTTTCAGATTCCACATATAAGTGACATCATATAATATTTGTCTTTCTCACTTCACATTATATGATAATCTCTAGGTCCGTCCATGTTGCTGCAAATGACACTATTTCATTCTTTTTATGGCTGAGTAGTATTCCATTGTATATATCTTCCTTATCCACTCATCTGTTGATGGATATTTAGGTTGTTTCCATGTCTTGGCTATTGTAAATAGTGCTGCTGTGATAGAATTTATTTTTTAGAACAGCTTTAGATTTACAGAAAAATTGAGAACATAGTACAGAGTTCGCATATGCCCTGCACCCAGTATCCCCTATTATAAATATCTTACATTACTGTAGTACATTTGATGTAACTAGTGAACCAACTAAACTTAAGTTGAGTTGAGTTTAGCTTATTAGTAAATGGTTTAGTTTATTAATAAAAGTCATAGATCTATTCATATTTCTTTCACTTTTTTCTGTCCCAGGATCCCACCCAGGATACCATGTAGCATTTGATAGTTGTGGTCTCCTTAGGCTCCTCTTGACTGGGACTATTTCTCAGACTTTCTCTGGTTCTTGATGACGTTAACAGTTTTAAGATTACTAGTCAAGTCTTTTGTAGGATACCTCTCAATTGGAATTTATCTGATGTTTTCCTCATGATTAGACTGGGGTTGTGGATTTTGGGGAAAAGACCACAGAGGCAAAATGTCATTTTCATCACATCATAGGAAGAATACATAGTATAGCAACATGACTTATGATTGTTGATATTATCCTTCATCACCTGGCTGAGATAGTGGACATTTTATATATTGAGTTATAATCCAATATTACTTTATTTTGTTGCTGAAAATTTTCAGCTTTGGCCATTGGCTCCTGTTTTCCTTTAACATGCCTCCATCAATGTAGGGTTTTTTCTCCCCCAACCATTTTCTTACTTTCTGGCACTACAAGACATTTCAGGTTCATCTTATATATTTTCTGCCCCAGCTCTAAAATCAGCCATTTCTCCAAGGAGTCTGGTTCCTTTTCTCGGAGAATGGTATAAGAAACCAAGTTCTTGGCACCTGGTGTGCTCTTATGGTGAGCAAATTTATTTTTCCAGGAAAAATAAAGATATATATAGACTTTCTTTTTTATTCAAAATGAAAATTATGTAATTCAAAAATCTCTATTATTGAGTCTGAAGGACAAATGTATATTTCAAAAGAGTTATTTTCTTTATTGGGGAAAGAATGTTAAAATCTAAATACCTTTGACAGGCAGATTCTTCATCTTTTACATCCTACATACATGGAATACTTTAGAATTCAGGCAATGGCATCATTTAACCCTGCCAGGTAAATGTTATCATTTTCACTCTGTGAATAAGGAAACTGTGGCTGAAAGAAGTGATATGACTCTTTACCAGGGTCACACAGCTGAGCTGAAGCTAGGATTAATTTATTCCATTTAAAGCAACAGTTTGTGCTGAGATTTTTGGCAAAGAACTGGGAAATACAAAGATGAAAAATTTACAGTCCCACTCGCTTATTTCCTAGAACTTCTTTCTCCAGCATAATCTCCAGATTTTGCTGGAAAATTATAGTCTCTTCGGCGCTTGGACAGAATAGGTTCTCCCAGGTGAAGCAGCTTTTGAGACTTCCCCCTTGACTATTCTCCCTCATTATCAATCCCCCTGCACTGTAAAAGCAGAAATTAGTTCTTAGTCTATTTCCTAGAGCCAGAAGAGGAGCTCAAATTCAAGTACCACAGGGCCAGGCAGGTTTTGCTGATGAGTGCAGCAAGCCACGGCACAAGAGTCCCGATGAATGGTGCTACCGCCTGGCCTGCGTCTCAACCACCATCCTGCAGGAGGGCGGCCGCTACTCACCTGATTGTTGACAAGTAGGCTTGTCAACCCAAAGTTGCCACATCTTTCCAATTTTTCAAGAGAAGCAGAAAAGCCCTCAGCGGGCCAAGTCTATGTAGTTTCAGCCCTCAGGTTACATGGTTTTTCTGTTTTGTTTTGTTTAAATTTCTCAGCAGCATCTGTTCATCATTGTTTTAGGCACTGTTTTTGCTCAAAGTCACTTGGGTGACAGTATTTACACATTCTTTCAACAACCACTTCATTTAATTTTCACTCAAATTACTTACTGAACACATATTTCAATTGTTCTAGACCATCAATGCAGAGATAATCATTCTAACTAAGATCACCCAACACGTATGAAGGAGTGTGTTAGCTTAGGACAGATTATGGAAGGTAATCCTCATTCACTGAAATACAAATATTAATGAGCATCTACTATTTGGTTCCTATTCTGCCAGTTGTCAGAGATACTTTGATGACTGAAATATGTCTCTGCCTCAGGTTACTTCTAGGTTAGTAAATCACCCCCCGATGAAATGAGTGAGGTGGGAAGATAATGGAGTCATAGGAAGGACTTAAAGAACACTATTTGGAGACCCAGACATCTTAGAGTGATTGCATCTAGATATCTTTTGCTTTCCTGGATTATATAAATTCCAGCAGAGGTCACATGCACGTGTGGGTGCTTAATAAATGCTCTTTGAAAGTGATGATAATGAAGTGAGATATGGAACATCTGAAATCACTCTCTCAGAGTGTGGCTCAAGGGGTGGAATGCTTTAGAAAGAGTCCCTGTGAGAAAAGGCTGACGGAATTGAGGTTACTAATACCGTATCGTGGAGAAAAGAAGGTTAAGGAGAATTTAATAGCCATCTTCAAATATCTAAAGGGATATTTCTCGTGTGTTTTAAACATCAGTTCTTGTCTACTAAGGACAGGACATGAGGGAATTTTCTTAAATGGGAGCAGTAGGGACTTAGATTAGATAGCAATGGGGAAAAATAACCCAACTGAGAGGGTTGTGAGATTCTAGACGGCAACATGATTTAGAGAAAGGACATGGTTATTTTAGGAATGGGGGCTGCTGATTATTTTGGGGGGAAGTGTAGAGCTTGGGGCTTCCAAGTCAGCCAGTGATTAGTTGTATGATCTTGAGCTAGTGACTTCCTCTTTCTGAGGCTTAGTTTCCTCATTTGTTAACTGGGGATAGTAACAATATCTATTTATTGGATTGTTGTAAGGATTAAATTAGATTAGGTATATAAAGCTGTTAGGTATATCTGTGCCAGACACAGATTAAGGCTCAACTAATGATGAATGCCATTCACTGCTATTCATCAACTATGGTCCTATGTGGAAAAAACAAAACAGACACTTCCCCACTCCCCCAAAATAACACTCTACACATAAACTTTAGCTCTCTTTTCAAACAAATACTGCTGGGTATTGTGGGACTTATATTCTCATTAAATAGACAATGTCTGATGTGAACACTCAGAATGTGAAATAAATATAAGACTAAAATTAAGTGGTTAAGCGCATGTAGTCAGTAAAAAACATGAGCACTTAGAACAGTGCCTGGCACTTAGGAATTGTTTGCCCTTGTTAGAGCAAAACCATAGTGCAAGCTAAGGTCAATTTTTAAGTGAAAGGTTAAAAGAAAAAAACACCCACAAGGTTCTCAGGTGGGAGAAATTGCTCCAAATTAGTGTGGGCCCAGCAAACAGGTGGATAAGATTTGAATGTAGTAGTCTGTAAACATCCTTGATCAAAAGGATCTTAATTGTCTTAAGCAATGATTAATTATTCACTATTTGGATGTCCTAATCTTTTATTCTTAAAACATTTGCAAACACTACTTTGAATACCCCACTCATCAGCTTCAAAGAAAGACAGTCATTTATTTCCGGTATTTTGAATACATCTGAGAAACAGTCCTCTACGTTGTGTTTGTATTCTATAAACTTTACTTTATAGCAATTATAACTGCAGCACATTTAACTTACTAATATTTATTGAAATATTTTTAGCTGCAAAAACATTTTATGTTTACTATTATTTATTAATGCCCTGTTTTAAAATATTACACATAAAATTTATTCCAGTGCACATTAGTAAATAAATTATGCTTGTAATTTCTAATGCATTTTTAATTATAAATTTATCCATGTCTACCTTTATTTATGATAGCGGTGTCTCACTGTTGAACATACTGTATATTAATGGAGACACTGTTAATTATGCATTCTTAGAAGTTGCATTCAACAAAACATACGAGTCTGTTTTTTTATGTCCTAAGTCCTGTTAACATCAATTAATTTAGGAGTTGGCACTCACAGTACTAGCTAACCTTTAAAGCAAGAAAAGGTTCTATTGGAAGCTGGTTTTAGAGCCTGGATTTGGGGAAAGGGCTACATTTATATATAAGTTTAGCCAGAGAGATACTAAATAATACCAGTCAGATGTTTCATTTTTACCCCAAGTACCTAAAAAAGGAGATCAGAAATAATAGTCAGCACAAAAAGACAATAGAACAAAGCTCATGGAATCTCTCCTGAGCCCCCAAAACTGATCTATACTTAAACAGTATCCACAGACTATTATATCTAAGATTTTTCTGGTTGGTTAATTTTGTACTTCCCTTCCACCCACCAAACTCACCTTATTATGAGCAATACATTTACTTTAAAAAAAATTCTTCACATTGAAATATTATTTTAATTTGAAAAAATACTATATTGCTCTGAAATTGTCCACTTCCTAGAGACTCCTCTCAAATAGTTTGAATGAATTTTTGACGCCTAATTTACTGTTGTCCTGAAATTGCATTGTACCATAGGAGTAAACATGCCAATGTTTTCCCTATGGGAGGAAAAAAATATCTTTTAAAAGGAGAGGAAACTAAAATTGGGCAAATAGCAGGGAAATGTATTCACACGTACAAAATATCAAGAACACACATTTGCAGAGAAACAAGAAAGTGCCTCCGTTCTCCCACAGCTCTGGCAGGGCTTGAAAGAGCATTACTTTCATCTTAGTATGTTCACTTTCAGCTTGTTGTCAGAGGTTTGGCAAAGTATTTTCCACGTGCACATTCTGCTTAGCAAAATAAGATTCCCAATTGCTTCATTTCATGTGCACGTTTTGAGTACCTTTTCATTTAACATGCATTTTACCAAGTGTTTATGGTGTCTTAAGCTTTTAGTATATTAAAAAAAAAAAAAGAAACAAAGAAAGAAAAAGAAATGTCCCTTGCTCAGGGCGTCAGGGAGACAGACGTATATTGAAAGAATAACAGAAAATGTAATACGTGTTGAACACAGAGAATGAAGCTCTTCATGTGGCCTGTTAGGGAGGAGTGATCTGGGAAAGCTTCCTGGAGGAAAGGAAGCAGTATGTGAATTTGGTTTTCAAGAATGACTAGAATATTCTTAATGATTAAAATGGTTGAAGTGGTACATATATATTTAATAAAAAACATTTTTTATAAAGCACATTGGGATTGATCCTTTAAGAATCCCACCACTCTTTGAGGTAGAAATCCAAAATAGCCATGTGAAAAAAAAACAAAGCATAAATACAAAATAGAAATAGACTCACAGACATAGAATACAAACGTGATTGCCAAGGGAGTGGGGGGTGGGAAGAGATAGACTGGGATTTCAAAATTGTAGAATAGATAAACACGATTATACTGTATAACACAGGGAAATATATACAAGATCTTATGGTAGCTCATGGAGAAAAAAATGTGACAATGAATATATATATGTTCATGTATAACTGAAAAATTGTGCTCTACACTGGAATTTGACACAACATTGTAAAATGATCATAAATCAATAAAAAATATTAAAAAAAAAATAGCCATGTGAGAGACCACAAGGAGAAAAACCAAGGTGCCTTGGCCAACGTCTCCAGCCAGCTGAGACCTTGCAGCTATCCTAACTGCCATCTGACTGAAAGTGCACGAACGCGCCAGGGAGGACTGGCAGAAGAACCACCCACCAGGCCACCGAATCTTGAGAAACAATAAATGGTTGTTGTTTTAAGCTACTTTAAAAAAAAGAGAGAGAGAGGAGGAGTTGACTGAGTGGAGAGAGAAAAGGCAACTCGGGCTTGAGCAGCAATTGCTCAAGCAATTACGTTTGAGGAAAGCAGATCCATAAGGGGCCCTGATTCTTGCTGTGTGTTTTGGTGCACCAGGCACCAGGAGCTGGCATTCACAGAACACTTCCTGTATGCCTGACACTGTTCTAAGTGTGCTCCATGCCTTACCTCATCGAATCTCACAATTAACCTAGATGAGGAAGCAGGTATACAGAAGGCAAATCTCCTGTGGAAGACCACACAGCTAATAGGTGTCTTTGAGCCCCTATCCATGGTCCCGATTCTAGTCCTGGGGAGCAGAAGAAAGGAGATCTCTATCCCTTACCATGGCCTCCTTTCCAAGTCAGAGCTGAAGTATGGAAAACCTGATTGCCATGGATATGTTGAGGTATTGGTCTCTCTGCCCTCAGTCTAATGAACTCCCCTAACCAGCCCCTGGCCCCACCAGTATGCTGTAAAAATGTAATTTTTCTGAGTGCATCAGCTGTCATGGTCCTATTCCTATGCACTCTTAGGTCAGATTATAGGTCAATGTATGCTCCGCTTTTTAATGCCACTTCCACTCTGATACAATTCCCACTCCTTGATGGCTAAGCCATGCAGTTGGCCTGTCATCCCTCCTCCTCACCTAACTACCTTCCTCAGTTGTAGAATGGCTTGGGAAGCACACCTGGTTTCCTTTTCACCTCATATTAGTCCCTCATCGGGGAGGTTTTGAGGTCACATGGCATCTCAGTGCCTTGACTGTCTCATCTTCAGTAACTGTTTCTTCCATTCCACTTCAGCCAGGACCCCACTCTCACATGGCTCTTCATCTGAGGTTATTCAGGATGTCCATCTCTTAGGCTCACCTCCATCTTTCTACCTTGTACCATCAGTAACGACCATTAGACCTGTTTTGGGACCTTCAGGCCAGTGACCTGGGCCTTTCCAGAACTCTCTTACTTACCTCTTGAGCATCCATTCTGTGACCTTTTGTGTTAAGCACTCTCAAAAGCCAAGATCTTAAACTCCTTGACCCCATCACACCTGTCTGGCAAAACTTCCTTGGACTGACCCAATTGCTCACTATTTGTGTGCCTGTATCTTAACTGTTCAGATTAACAAGAGAAAAATCACACAACCATCATATTAGTATAACCATAAATTCAGAGTCACAATTCTCAACAGGGCCCTTAGTGTTCCTAAAATCTTACCATATCTCCCTGCACTCCAACTTGCCACAGTCACTATTTCAAATCCATAGTCAAACTTTATGGTAAGCTTCATTAGGGTGGAGTCCCTGTCTGGCTTTTTCATCATGAGATCTCCAGTGCCAAGGATAAGCTTACTACATAGGCACTTGGTAAGTATCTGTTTACTGACTGAGGTGTAGTAATAGTGGTAAGCATTTTATGCAAATGTTAGTAAATGTTAGCTACATGCCAGGCTCTGTTCTATATATATAATCTCACTTAATCCTCACAGCGCTGTTAATTAGGACTTTTGTTTTTCCATTTTACAGATAAGGAAATTTAGAGAGGCAATTTAGGGAGACGTATTCATAAAACTTTCAAGTGGTAGAGTGGGTATTCACTCCTTAGAACCTGCAGAGAGAAAGCTCAATGGGTTTAATTGATTTCAATTTTGGATAGGTTGAGTTTTATACAGACAGCTGTGCTTCAGACTGGAGTTCAAGAGAGAAGTGAAAGTGAAGATTAATATTTAGGTGGGGATGATAGTCTGGTGACATCAGAAAACAATATCCAACCTTGTTCACACTCTATGCTTTGGCTGAACACCTCCAACAGGCCCCTGAAAGAACTGCGGTGTTAAGTTTGCAGAAGCTCTTTTGGGTGGTAAGGTACATTTCTTTTTCTCCCTCTAAGCTAAGAAATCAATCATATATTTGAATACATGGTAGTGGATCCATGGTGTATTTATTGGTGACTTTAATATCGGATAATGTCCCTCCTGGGCTGAAATTCAGCCTTGATTTTTTTCTTTTTGTTCTTTATTTTGGTAAGGTGCATTTTTAAGAGGGACATTCTGGACTATCAGGCAGGAGAGATACCCTATCATTGCACTACTTGAGTCCTTCTTTCCCCTTCACAGTACCTTCCCCCACTGATTCAGACTGGGAGAGACAGGGAGACTACCAACAATGAGCCCCTGTTTGGGGCGGGTCCTTGTATCTCATGGAAACCCCCCTGTAGCTTTTGAGGAAGATAATTATCTCCGTTTAACGAATAACAAGAGTAATAACTAACACTGAGTTTATCTCTGTTGAGTGTTTTTAAAGCATCATCCCATTCGATTCTCACAGCAATACTGTAAAATTGGAACTACTGTATGGATGGGAAAACCTAGGGTCAGAAAGGGGAGGTGTCTTGTCCCAGGATACACAGCAGGTTGGAATTGGCATTTGAAGCCAAGTCTTCCTGACCCAGAGACAAAGCTGTCTCATCACTCATTTCTGGATGAACTGAGGGCTTTTTTCCGTGGAAGCGGGGAGAATGGAGGAGATTCGAAGAACACTGACGTCGACTTCTGCCCAACGCAAATCCATAGGTCGGTGAATTTTACCAGGCTCCCAGCTAATCTCTGACCCAGACCTTAAATCCGGAGCCGGGGAAGTGGTGCGCATGCGCACGGCCTCCCGTTCGGCCCCGCCCCCCGGGAGGGCTTCCCTCCTTGCTCTTGGCTCTGGGGCTTGCGCACTACCTCCCCAGCCAGCGGCTTCTTCCCGGTCGGGGACTTCCGGTGCGGGGGGTGCGGTTCCGGGTCGTGGCGCGGCTTGGGGCAACGGGGCTGCTGCTCGGCCGGCCGGCGGCGGGGAGCGACGGGGATATGAGGGCAAGCCTGGAAAGCGGCTGCTGAGCCGGCCGGGAGGCGCGCCAGTCCCCGAGGATTCTGAGAGTGTGGAGCTCGGGCAAGGGCCAGGAGGAGCGGGGAAGCCGGGCCCTCCCCTCAGGAACGTGTCCTGGGGCCGACCTGGCCCATAGTGTGGCCGCAGCTTCAGGTAAAGGTTGCCCTAGCCGCTAGCTCCTTCCCTCGCTCGCCCGCCAGCCCATCTGGGGAGCCTGGCGGCCCTCTTCACTCCTCCGCACTCGGCGCTGCCCAGCGGGCAGTCTGTCTGACCCTTGCTCTGGTCTCCCTTGAGCATCCGTTTCCTGGTCCTTTCCAGAACTGGAGGCTGCCTTGAACGTGACAGCTGGGTGTGTGATTTGGGGGGAGGAGAAGCTAGTGGACCTTGTGGTGTTGGGGTTTGGGGAGGGTACTGTTGACTTGGGCAGTTTCTGGCCCAACACTTGGCAACATCTAGGTGTATTAATCTTCATAACGTGAAAATCAAGTTTTTAAAGCATTACCTGTGCAGTCCCTGTTTCCTAGCGCCCCTTCTCTCCGTTGCCCCAAAAGAGTCAACAGCCTTGCAGAACTGTTTTTTCCTAGCCGGAGTGCTGCCAGAACTTTGATTCAGCTTTTTATTTATGGGAGTGGCGAAGAGTCTTCTAGATCTGTTTAAGGCTGGGGGAAAATCATTGTAGTTTAAACAAGAGCGTTACTTTAACTCGAGAACCGAAAGCTGATTCAGAGATTGGTTCAGTTTTCATTCTGAATGAACGCAAGTGATTTTTGAAGCCTGTTACAATACCTGGCACTGTGCAAAGCATAATGTTGTTATAAACCAAACCAGCAAAGTTCGGAACTTCCCCAGGTGTGAACAATCAAAGGGAGACAGGTGTTTACACATCAGTTAAAGCAAAGTCAACATTTTCGTTCTCTTTCAACAAGCAGAAGGGCTGGATTCCTAATTTATAAGAGCAGAAAAAGGAGGCACCATGTTTTATTCCTCATACTCTGTGAGCTCACACAAGATGCTCAGTAAACACTGAGAGTTCTTGATCAAGTATTGATACTTGTTTTCATCTTTTTCAGTTTACACACTTGCAAGCTTGCTGGGGCTTGTGAGGCATGCTGGTGGCCCCTTTCCCATTCAGCTTTGTGCTCATACCTGCCTTCGTCTGCTGTGATGCTGGAGTGCACTCGCATTCCTCTACATCTCCTGATCTGGCTCCTGGCTAACCTTCCAGCTATGCTTCAAAAGGTCCCCTTCTCTGATCCTTTACTCTGGATAAGTGGAACTCCAAATCAACTTTGTCTTTCCTTTGTTCATTGGTTTCTGTAGGACATTCTCTCTGCCTAGATTTCTCCTTTTCTGTTTTTACCTAGTCAGATGTTACCTAGGGCCCAGCTGAAATTGGCCTTTCATCAACCAATTCAGGACGACCTCAGCTGGAAATTATTTCTATTCTGGACTTCTATAAACAAGCATTATATCTACAGTTATTTCATTTAGCAAACATTTACTGAGTATGGATATATACCAGGTACCATGCTAGACAATGTAGAGATAAATAAGACTCAGTCCTTGTCTGCTTAATTTAGAGAGATAAGGAAGTAATTCTAACATAGGGTGATAAGTACACTTCTTTCTGTGAGAGTTCTTTCTGTGATCTAGTGATTGCACAGAAGGTGGGGGGTGTCATTCACTTTTGAGGAGTGTTCTGTGGCCAGGTAATGCTTCATAATTTGAGAATAGTTAAGCTTTAGTATTTACTATGTGCTGGAGATTTTACTAGGTTTCTCTTTTTTAATCATTTTAGCCTCACTTTAGAGGTTAGGAAGGCTCAGGATAAATTACGCATCTGGTACGAGACAGAGCCAGGATTCAAACCCAGGTCTGTCACATGCCTACGTATGTGTGTTTTCCATTATGTGTTTTTTTTTCCTTCTTCTTTCTGACACCATAGCCCTTTATATGCAAGTACATATTGAAACAACTATACAAGAGAAAAAATATGAATATCAAAATAAATGGTACAGATAGTCCTTTTAAGTGTAGAGAAGACCATAATCTTTCAAGGCAAGGAGGTAGTGGGTCAGCTCAACTTTGAATGAGTGGGCCAGACGTTCTGTAGAGAACAACCATGGACTCTGGATTCAATTCCTGGCCCCTCTTCTTACTAGATATGTGGCCTTTGGCAAGTTTCTTAATTCTAAGCATTATTTCCTTCAAGTATGGTTTGAGATGGGGGATGAGATAGACTCCATGGAGTGTTGTGAGGTAGTGTGGATAAAGAGCCTGATATGTGGCAAGGCCCCCTGAAATGATAGCTGTAAGATAAAAAGGTACAATCCCTATGGCATGGTTTTAGAGTGATGAGTAGGCCAGCCTGAATAAAGCAAGCCATTGCTTCTTTTAGTGGGGATACTGGGAGGTAATGTTGGAGGGTCAGTAGGGGTCAGAGTCAGGGCTTGTGTGTCAAGCAAGAGAGGTAAGTTCCAGTTTCTGCTAGTAACTTTCCTGTTAATAAATACCTTGACGATCTGTGATTTATTCAGCAGTGCCAGGAAAAATGTTAGACCCAGGGATGCAAAGGGGAATATAACCAGGTCCCCACCCTGAGGCTGTTGACATTCCCATGGGGGAGCTGTATGTGTGTGCAGGTGAACTGCAGTAAAGCCTTAGAGGTACTAAGACAGCAGTCACCTTAGGGTACTTTGGAGCACAAAGGAGGAAGCACTGATAATGGTGGCTAACGAGCACTTACTGTGTGCCAGCATTGTGTTAAATGCATCATCTCATTTATTCCTGTATAGGAAGGTGGTATTAGCATCCTGATTTTACAGATGAGGACACTAGAGCACAGAGAGGTTAAATAAATTCCTTGAGTTTATGCAGCTGTTGGAGCTGTGAGTAGAGGGGATTATCTGCTAGACTTTGGTATGTTGACTCTTTGGTACTATGCCATGTTGTTTCTTCTTGTGATATGAGTGGCTTCAGAAAGGAGCTAGCCCTTGAGCCCTAGCTTCAGTACCTGTCACTGTGCTGGGCAATAAGGATAATGAGGAATGAACATGACTTCTGCACTCAGGAGCTCATTGCCTCATCTGTCACATAAAATATTTATATGTGTATTTTTTAATTTAGGGAGCGTTTGTTTTGCTTGTTGACTCATAACTGAAGACTTTAGAAACTGCTGCAATTCAGTGGATTATAGGTGCTTCAGGCTGAGAGAATTTGCTGTAAATCTGTTATTTTGATGTATAGGCCTTATTAAGGACACAGAATAGATACCGAATTGCTGTATGGCAAGGAATTCTGTCACATTACATTTTTTTCTCCCATGGGAGCTGCCCTGACTTTGTGTTTTCTGTGAGTTTGAAGTTTTTGAGAAGTTTTGACTCAGAAGTTAGCACATGTCAACTTGTGTTAAATTTAAAATAATTGAGCCCTTATATTTTAGTCATTGTTAAATGTTTTTGTATGCCTTATTTCCTTCGATCTTCATGATTCTGTGAGATAGGTGGTTTCCCCCTTTTAACACATGAGTAGCCTAAGGCTTAGTGGTTAAGTGTGTTACCCAAGAGTCACACAGCTTGAGTTGATAATGCAAAAAAAAAGTTGGCCAAAAGAGTAAACAAATATTTATTAATTTAGTTGTCTTTTGAGCTCTCCCTCAAGAGTCTCCAGCTCAAATGCCCGTGGTGTAATATAAAGAGTAGGACAAACCTTGTGAACTAGAGGGAATAGGGCCAGTCAGTCTGAAGGTAGCAGTGGCTACTCAGCTCCAGTTGCTTGTGAGGAAGTGGGCCCAGTGCCCCTAAATCTTCTGATTGTTTTCAAGAGATGCTGGAAATCTGGATTTTAATGTATGTACTTTAAAAAATTGCCATTAAAAAATTTATCATGTAGACCAAAACACATTTGTAGGCTATGGACAGTCTTAGGCTGCCTGATTGTGAACTCTGACCTACCTGATCACTGAAATTTTGGTACCCTCTGTTCAAATCAGGAGCTACAACACACATTGTGATTATTGATCGGAAATCTACTGGTAAATTGTTGAGCTCAGGGGGTGTTGTGTTTGACTCATACTGATATCTTTGGGGAAGTGGTAGGGTGGATGCTTTTATTTGTATAATCAGGCTCAATTTCTGGAGGGATGGGTTTGGATGAGGTGATGACCTTGTAATACTTTTGTGCTCTTAGTACTTTAAGTGCTAGCAGATCTCTTGTCTCTTTTTGTTCTCTCTACAGTACATGAAGCAAACAAGGGGTGTTATCATCATGTCTAGAGATGAAGAAATTGATGCCCAGTTTATTACAGTTTAGTAGAAAGTACTCTAGACTGAAAGAGACTTGAATTCTGAATGCAGCTATGCCACTAACAGCCTTTAGGTTTTGGTCAAGTCACTTAGAAATCTTTGTATCTTTTTCCCCGTGTGGATGATAATGCTGGAGCTAGTTAAAGTCTTGGTGAGGTCTTTTCAGGATGCCAGGCTTTCTGATTCTAACTGACATTCTTAAAGTCACACAGCTGATTACTGGCAGACCGCAGTGGAGAACATTCAAATCTAAAATGCTGCTTCTTCTCTCTTGATGGCAGGTAGGGAGCCACTGTTCAAGCTCTTCCCTCTGTTCTTTGTTCATTTCTTCTTCTGGGAAAGGACCTTGACAAGCCAGGTGCTCCTCAAATGCATCCGGTGCTTTGTTAATTGTATATACACAAGATTGAAAGGAGGCATAGAGTCACCCAGCATAGTGAGAGAAATATGGTCAGGGAGTTCCCAGCCCAAGAGCTTAATTTATTTTTATTTTAATACCCAGCTTCCACAAGGTGAAAATTGAAGAAATATTGGTCTTCTAGATACTCATTTTCATTCATACTCTATCGTATAAGGAAATAGCATAGAATATAAAAATGAAGAAAATAAATCCTGAGCAGTCATTCAAAATTTATTAACTCTTGTTGGCAGCAGTCTAGGTATATTGAGGAAATAAATTTAATATAGGAAACACAAAATTTGGACCCCCCCCAAAAAAAAACAGTTTTAAGTAATTGAAAGTGAGAAAAATGGAAGAAGCCACTTAACAAAACTTAAATTCTGGAAACAGCAAGAAGGTATTAGAATAACTAGTGGGATTAAATTATAGTAATCGCTTGTGAAATAAATTGAATGTTATGTCACATTTACCCTTAAATATATGCAGTGTTAGATTCATATCCTATACTTGAGTATACTTTTATGAATATGCTTTTATTATTGATGCTGTCAAAGTGGATCAATGTATAAAACTTCAAAAAAATAACATTTTTTAGTTCCCTATGGATTCATTTTAAGGTACTATATTATAGATAAGGACTATTTCAGCAGAGAAATTGGTAGAAAATTGTTTGAAGGAATGGTCTTCTTTTTAAAACAAGTAAATTTTTAGTCTGCACTTTAGTTGCTGACATGCAGGAGACTAACGAAGAAGCACTGAGGTGCAAACTTGAATCTGGAAGCAGTGTGAGATAGGGCTTTGGTGTCACACCCACCTGGATTTGAGTATTGGCTCTGTCAGTTATTAACTCTGTGTGACCCGGACAATACTGCCAGTCTCATAAGGTACTTGTGAGGATTAAATGCCACCACTTGTGTAAATACCTCCTTCCATGAAGCTTCTGGAGAGTTGTAGGTGCCAGCATTCAGGGCACAAGCCATTCGATTGTTAGTATAGTGTAACAAGAAATGATTTTATGGAGTGGCTGTGAAGGAGTGAGGGTCATTTGCCTGACTAGATCATGAAATTAGTCTTGTTAATTTCTAGCTGTGCTTTGTGAGTTAGCATACTGATCAACTGCACTATTGAGAAGACAGTTTCAGTATGCTATTTTTAGGCTATTAAATGGATTGAGCTATTAAATAACAAACACTTCCAGTTGCATATGTTACCTTTTTCGTGTGCCTGTGACTACTTTTTTTTGAAGTTGTTAGAACTAGGGATGTATTATGTTCTCCTCACCCCCATCTTACAAATGCAGAAACTGAAGCTTAGAGGAGTAAAATGATTCAAGGAAGACAGCTACTGATAAAGGCAAAGCTGGGGATTTGAACTGTTGTTGCTTCTGCTGCTGTTGTTGTTTTACTCTAAATACTACAGGGCTTTTGTCACTATTCCATGCTGCTCTAGATGTGGATATTGGAACTGGCCCTTGTTTTGGGAGAGTCATCAACTATGACCCTTTTTACTCATTTTAAACTTAGTGCCTGCAGAAAGTTGTTATTGATTATATTGTGAGAGCGTTAAGGTATATTCTTATGAAGTTTTAAGATTTAATAAAACTAATAATCCTCATTGCTGGCAGAGGTTGGTAGTGAGGTGATCACTTGTATATTGCTAGTGGGAATAAAAACTGGTGAAACATCTCTGGAAAGAACTTTGGCAGTATTTATCACAAGCCTTTAAAAAATCATGCATGCCTTTTGAGGTTGTAATCCCATTTCTAAGAATATTTGTTAAAGAAGTAATCAGAGATGTGGAAAAGTTTTCATGTTCAAAGGTGTTCACTGTGGCAGTATTTATAATAGCAGAAGTTAGAAACAACTTTATTTAGTATTCAACAAAGAGGTAAGAGAAATTATGGAAAAGCCATAGAATGGAAATATTGTGCAAACATTTTAGATGTTTTAGAAGAATTTTAGTGACATATTAATATGCTCATCCTATGATAAAAAGTGAAAAAAGGATATAAAACTATATAAAGTATGATCCCAATTAATGTCAAAATATGTAAAGGAAAAAAGAGGTGGTGAGATTATGGGTCTTTATGCTTTTCTGTTTTCCAAAATATTGTCTGATAAATTTATTTTCAATAAAAAATCATTTTAGTTTAAATTGTAATTGAGAAATGTGAGTAGAGCTAGTGAACATCATTTTGATCAAAAAAGTTTTCCCTAATGCAGATGATCTGATGTTGTAAATGAATTATATTTTTAAGTTAGTTTTAACCTCAGTTGTTTCACACTTAGAATATGGTTTCCTGTATCTTGATGTAAGTGTTGAGATTCCCAGGCTAGGCCTCCTCTCCTTCCCAAAAATATCTTGGAAGAAGAGTCATATTCATATTGGTGGCACCAGTGTCCCAGTGCTACCAGCATCTCTTTAGTGGCCAGTGGGACAGTGAGGAGCCCTGTAACAGCTCTGTCTTTCAGAGAGAGTACACTCCTATCTCCATAAGGCTGGTCATTGGTATATAGAGCTTTTTTTGTGAGTTGAATAATTCTATCTTGGGAAGTGCTTTTTTGGAATGGAAAATTGTAAATGAATTTCTATCTCACTTTTTAAAAATGTTGTAAGAAAAAACGGTCAACCTTTGGGTTTTAACTTTTCTGATAGCAGTATTCAAGATGTATGAATATTAAAATGTCATGAAGAATTGTGCCTTTTACTCTTTTTTAATTATATACTTCATAATTGAAATTGCAGTAGTTTCAGCATGTACAGTTAAGCATGATGGCCAGTTTTTTTTAATATGCATAGTAATTCTCCTATATACAATATATAAAAGCATGCAGAAAATTTAAAGAAGTATTTGAGCATATTTAAATTAGGAAAATACCAGGCAAGATGTTTCTTTTGTAAACTGCTTCTGTCCAAAGCATTCTGTATATTATCAGAATGAAAAATGACAACACTTTGTCATCTGTTCAAATTGATATTGCACTCTTTGCAATGACAGCTGAAAAGGCCCACAGGTGCCATATAAAGAGGTGACCATGTTGTCATATTTCATTTCGGCATCCCTCTGCAAAGCCATAATTACCTAATTAGGTTGTTAATTAGGAGATTAGCATTTCACTATATTGATAGAATGCTCTTTACCGGCGTGGGGCTAGATACAGATTTGTCTGCCCTAATTTATAATCTCTGCCTTTTTTGTACTTATTTATTTGCTTAAGATCGTAATGTGGGGCAATTCAGTTTACCCGAGAAACAGTTTGTTTACAAGCTAATGAAGCTTTGATTGCTGGATTAAAGTTGCTGAGTTAAAATATGAACAGAATTGAAAGGTGGTCACATCCCCAAAATGATAATAAAAATTCTGTATTCTCATTAGCACAGGGAACAAACACATGATAAGAATTGAAGTTGTTGGTATTAAAAAAAAAATCCAAAATGCAAAAACTGAGTCTGAACTGTGATAGAGATATCTCCTAAACTAAGTGAAGGAAACTAGTTATTTTTCATAACAAGTCTCTATTATTTATACTTGAGACATAAAATATGTTAAGTATTTTTAATAATGTAGTTATTAAAATAGTTTTAATAATGTAGTTCAGAAACTGAAGCTTGGTTAATGACTTCAGAACAAGTATATTCAGTCTTCAGTTTAGACTTAGTCATCATGCATCAGGGTTTATTTCTTTTGTACCTTCTAACCATTAGTATGTTCTTGGAACATTCTCTTCCCACAGTCTTTGCAGTCCTGAGGGCTTATGGAATTTGAAGTATTTCACAGTAACCTTCACTTGGTGAGCCATTTGGAGTAAGCAGGTTTTTGTCAAGTGTGTGGACATTCTTTTCCAGGGGGCGAGATGGGGATTAGAGGGGCTGGCAAAAAAAATTTTTATTTATTTTTACTCCAGTGCATGATTAGACTATAATGTTTGTAATTTGCATTATGTGTACCTTTCCCGCTTTTTCCATTTAAGGAAATTCAAGTCCTAAAACTGAACAGTGTGAGGAGTACTATGTCCATGGAGGTAGTAGTTTAGCCCTTTTGATTATATTTGGTATTAGCTGTTAAAATTGTAGAAAGTGCATATGTGCTTAAGTCTTTTTCCCCATAGTTGTTATAAAAAATTGCATTTGGTTGCATCTGTAATTTTCTTCAAAATTAAAAATGAATTTTAAAATATTTTTCTATGAAGAAAATATTACATGTAAAATCTTCCATTGAGTCAGTTAAGCTTTTTCTTGATTGTGATCATTCATTTATTCAGTCAGTATTTGCTGAATATATATTGGGCACTACTCATATGTCTGGGAGTTGAGCAATGAAAACTTCAGGCATGGACCCAGCTCCCTGTGGGACTTGCAGTTTAGTAATGAAAAGTACAGTCTAGTTTGAGAAGTGTTACAGTAATGAGAGTAAAGGCGAATATGGAGGAGTACCTACTCCAGTCTTGATAAAGTCACACCTTCCTGGGGCAGGTGCTGTCTAAATTGGGATCTGAAGGGTGAAGGAGAAAGTGATTTTCGAGCCAGGTGGAAGGACAGAAAAAACTGCTTGTTCAGAGGCTTGAAGAACACTATGTTGAGTGTGGCTGGAGTAGAAAGAAAGAAGGGGATAGTGGAAGATGGGGCTGCAGAGGTAGCAAGTTCAGTTATATTAAAGAATTTGGGAAGTTATTGAAGGATTCTAAGACAAGTTAGGAAACAATTGCTATAGCCTAGCTGAGAGAAGGTGGCTTGGATTGGGTTATGGAGATAAAGAGAAGTGAATGAAATCTGGAGAGAGAAGAGGATGCATAGGATTGTAATTAAATGGTGGTAGGCTTCATAGAAAGGAGTCAAGGATTTTAATATGGACATTGTTTGTTTTCTAATTTTAAGTATGAGAATATGTGTTTGAGTAACTCATAGGGAAGAGATCCATGAGTGTTATTTTCCAATATGACCCCAAAATGTACAATACTAACAACCAGTTTTTCTCTTTGATGAATTGGGAAGAATACTAATATTTGAATGTCACTGTTGGGCCCTACATTGTGACAGGAGCTTTGTGAGATATGGGGTAATGTCACTGAGGTCTAGGGCAATTGTGAACTTCCCAGTTTTCTCAGCTGCTGTGTGGTGGAATTGGGGGCACACTCAGGCTCTGCAGAGCCTTAGTGTCTGTCATGCCATGTTGCCTTTCTTCTTGTAGCCCCTCCCTTTGTTTATTCCAAAGTAAAGAAGAGAATTACCCCTCAAGGGCCAGTAGCTCAGTAGGTTGCTGACAGAGGCATTGTGTTAACCCTGTGGCTTCCCAGGCCCAGTTTTGGTGTGGAAGAAAGCAATGTCTGGTGCTGTGATGGGAGAAGCTGCTCAGCGTATGAGTGTTTGCTTCAGCAAAGTCAGAAGTTCTGCTGGGTTTTCTGGCACAAGGCTTTAATCTTCCTCGGTTAGAGATATAGATTGGCTATCTCCACACGGGGTCATGAATGTATATGAAAGTTCTCCTTTCCCCAAGGGAAAAAACTTGGAATCTGATCTTTGCAAGGAATTTGATATCTCTTTGATGTAATCAATTTGTATTACAAATTATTTACAAATTTTTATGGTTACTATTGTTAGTACTGTTCAATTAAGTGATTTATTGGTATCCTTGTGTTGGAATCACCTGAAGGAGAAGAAATCTAGGATGTAGTGTGGATTCTAGTCTTTCTATGTTTTTAACCCATCCTTTCAAAACTAGAGATATAATTCATGTATCATAAAATTCACCCTTTTAAAAGTGTATAATTTAATGATTTTTAACCCCAAAAGAAACCCCATATCCATTAGCAGTCAGTCACTCCTCATTCCTCCCTCCCCCAACCACTGGCAACCATTAATCTACTTTCTGTCTCTATGGATTTGCCTATTCTGAACCTTTCATATAAATGGAGTCACACAATATGCGGCCTTTTGTGTCTGACTTCTTTTACTTAGCATAATGTTGTCTAGGTTCATCCATATTGTAGCATATATCAGTACTTCATTTCTTTTTTTTACATATATATTTTTAAGGTTTTTTTTTTTTTAGAGGGGAGAGGTAATTAGGTTTATTGATTTATTTATTTTATTTTAAAGAGGGTACTGGGGATTGAACCCAAGGCCTCGCACATGCTAAGTATACACTCTTACCACTGAGCTGTGTCCTCCCCCTAGTACTTCATTTCTTTATATTCCATTGTATGGAAGTACCACATTTTGCCTATCCATTCATCAGTTGATAGAGGTTTGGGTTGTTTCTACTCTTTGGGTATTATGAATAATACTGCTGTAAGTGTTCGTGTACAAGTTTTTGTGTGAACATATGTTTTCAGTCCTGTTAGATATATAACTTGGAGTGGATTGTCAGGTCTTGACGATAACTCTGTTTAACATTTTGAGGAACTGCCGAATTGTTTTCAAAAGCAGCTGCACCGTTTTACATTCTGGTCAGCAGAGTATAAAGTCTACTGCCTTTCTGCTTCTGCCTTCTTCAGGCTCTGTGTTGCTCTGGTCTGGGCTAGAAGCAACCTGAGGTGTTCCATGAGCCCTTTTGTTTTGATAAATGGGAAAATTTCCAGTTTTCTCTCTTCAACCACATTTATTTTACAAGCATATGTGTACCAGACAGTTGACTCTTGAACAACATGGGTTTGAACTGGGTCCACTTGCGTGCAGATTTTTTTCAATAAATACAGTATGACAAGATCTGCAGTTGGTTGAATCTGTGGATGCGGAACCATAGTTATAGAGGAGGGAGGGCCAACTATGAGACTTTGAGCATCCGTGGATTTTAGTATCTGCACGGAAACAATCCCCCAAGGATACTGACTGTTACAACTGTGACTGCTTATATAAATTTTTTTAATTTCCATAGCATAGATTCTAACTTTAGAATCTAGGCAAAGGTTGAGTTGATTTTCAGAGATTCTGGGGTTTCTTTTTCTTGGCTTATCCTATAACTACAGTCGTCCTTTTGTATCCATGCGGTATTGGTTCCAGGACCCTGCAGATACCAAAATTCACAGATGTTCAGGTCTCTCACATAGAATGGCATAGTACAGTTGACCTTCCAGATCCTAGGTCCCAATCTGTAGATTCGGCCAGCCAACCAAATTCGATCTGCGGTTGGTTGAATCTGCAAATACAGAACCTGTATATAAGGAGGAAAGACTGTATTGCTGTTCCTTGGGTTTTGTCCCTAGGTTATTGCTCTTTCCTTGCATATTCTCCCTGGGTAAGCTCATTCACATCCATGGCCTTATCTGTCATTTATATGTTGATGTCTTCCAGTTTGGCTTAGATCTTTCTCCTAGGCTTCAGGTTTGCCTGTCCTTCGTGTGTCTCTTATATGTTGTCCCCCAGATTTGCTCAGACCTTTCTCTTGGGCTGTCAGGTTTGCATCATGCTGGTTCTCTGTTTGGGTGGTCCATAGACATCTCAGGTGCAATGTGTCTGAAACATAGTTCTTCATTTCCACTCTACCTGTTAAGCTGTTCCTACTTTTGAGTCCACAGTTCATTTGTTGGTGCTATTATGCAAGCCATAAACTTTCCCTTTTTCCTTAACCTTCCAGATCCACTCAGTCACCAGGTTCTACCAATTTTATCTCCTAAGTAACTATTTTAAACTATTTCTTAAATTCATAGCCCTGTCTTTTACTGCCTTACTTTGGATTTCATCATCTCTTCCCTGAGCTCTAGTCACAGCTTCATAACTAATCTTGTGTCTTGTTTATCAGCTTAATCTTCTATGCAGCTGCCAGAGCAGTCTTTCTGAAATGCTAATCTAATCAGCAACTTTGAACTCCATGTAGTTTTAGTTACTAAATACATATTCTGTTGTTTCTTATTTTAGTGCCTTGTCTCATGCAGAAAAAGATGAGTTTGTCTCTTTGACCTTTCTCCTAGCCATCCAGCTACTCATCTTTGAAGATGCATTTTAGACCAGGGAATAACAGCATTAACAATACTAGTAAACATTTGTATAGTGCTTACCATGGGCCAAGTGCTGTTATACACACATAACATATATGAATTCTTTCAATCCTCACAACAATTCTGTGAGATAGGCACGAGAATTAGTCCCATTTATAGATCAGGAAGTGGACACAGAAGTTGTTACTTTCCCTAGGTCCCACAATGAGTGAGTGACTGAGACCAGATTTGAATCCAGGCAGTCTGATGCCTGACTGCTTGCTCTTAGTCTCTCCTATGTACCTTTTCCCCACCTTCCTGATTCCCTCCGCGTCCCCTACTCTGAAGGTTAGTTATTCTCTCTCTCCCTGCTTCTGCAATAACCTATGCATGGCTTGATATTAGTCTGCAGTTCATAGCACAAGTGTGGAGCACATTTTATTTTAAACATTTTTGAACAAGGAGCTGGATTATGGACTATTTAGTTGCCAGTTCACTCCCACCCCCATTCTTTTTTGTTTGTTTGTTTTTTGAGGGGGAAATTAGGTTGGTTGGTTGGTTGGTTTTTTCAAACAAAGATACTGGGGATTGAACCCAGGACCTCATGCATGCTAAACATGCATTCTGCCACTGAGCTATACCCTGCCCGCTGCCCTCATTCTTAAGGTGACTAAGTTGGAAATGATTACTTCCATTATCTTGAACTTGACCAAAGTCATCTGTGAAGCCTTGTCTGAGTATCCAGTTTCAATTAGATATTTCCTTTGTGTTTCTATAGTACTTTGTTATGTAGAATCCTCTAGCATTGCTCTCATTCTTTATTGTGACCATTTATGTACTTGTCTTTTCTCCCTTGCTAGACTGTAAGCCTCTTGATAATGGGGACTATGACTTATTACTTTATACTCTTAACTCCCAGCATGTGGTAGGTATTCATATTTGAATTTCTTGAACAGGTAAGTCTGACCCATATCTAGACTAGTGAAAGAAGAGGATTAAGAAGAGCGTGATGAAATGGACTTAAACTGGAAATTCAAGGCAGCATCGTATAATTGTTCAAAGAAGGGATTCTGGAGCCAAGCTGACTAGGTTTTATCCTGGTTGTACCTCTCACTACTTGTGTGTTCTTGGGCAAGTCTGTGCCTCAGTTTACTGATTTATAAAACATAAATAGGAATAGACTCCACCTCTGACAGTTTTGTAAGTGATATAAGGGCTTGTTAAATAAATAAGCAAGTGGGAGGATATACTCAGTGGTAGAGTGCATGCTTTGCATGCGTAAGGTCCTCGGTTCAGACCCTAGTACCTCCAGTAAAAAGAAAAAATTTTAAATACATAAATAGGGGGAGGGTATAGCTCAAGTGGTAGAGCGCATGCTTAGCATGCACGAGGTCCTGGATTCAATCCCCAGTACCTTTTCCAAAAAATAAGTAGACCTTAATTACCCCCCCAAAATTAAAAAAGAACATAAATAAACCTACCTCCCCCCCAAAATATTTAAAAATAAATAAATAAATAAATAAGCAACCTTCTGGAATCCAGAGAATTAATTATTCTACTTAAATTGTATTTTGTGAAATACTTCCACCCTAAATGTATAACATTATAGGCAGAATGAAGCCAGTCCTGCTGCTCTGTCCTCATGTTTGATCCATCTGGTGATTTTTTTTTTAAAGTAATTTAGAAGGTTATAAAAAATACCTGGCAAAGTTAGTGCAGTTTTGTTAATAACAATAATGTTACCATTTATTGAGGTTATAAAAGCTTCAGTCATTTTTTTTTAATTTAAGATTTTTTTGCTTTTAAATTCTGGTGGGGGGTAATTAGGTTTTATTTATTTGCTTTTTATGGAGGTACTGGGGATTGAACCCAGGACTTCATGCATGCTAAGCACATGCTCTACCATTGAGCTATACCCTGCTCACCATGAAAGCTTCATTCAAATGGAAGTACAAAGCACCTTTCAAGGTCACATAACAGTAGTTTGGGGATTATCGGCTAGTTTAGATTATTTTATGCTGTCCTTCATTCATTAGGAGTTGAATGAATAAATTTGGTAGGTGGCAGCTTATTTTCCCTCCAAGCAGATGTAGCTAGAACAGGAAAAGTCAATAATGTTGCATGTTGGATTTGAATAGTGCTTTTTACTTTTTGTAAGTGTCTCTATGAGGTGGATAAATAGGACGTAGATTATGCATATTTCGCTGCTGAGGGAATAGAGGTAGAGGCATCTAACTCACTTGAAATCATCCCATAGCTAATCCCTCGGCAGGCTAGAGACAATAATCTGAAATTCCAGTTGTATTTACTAACTTTAGCTCTTATAGTTCTAGGAACTAGTTTCCATACATAATAGCATTGGGGAAAAAAAAAGATGAGGTAGTGCCCACTCAAATCAGTCAACGTGGTTTACTTTTGTAGAGGGATTGCTGCCAAAATCTAGATGCTGTTAAAATCTTCTTTCTCATGAAAGAAATTCCTTGCACCTCTATCCTTAAAGTCTGAACTGTGATACAGTGATACAAGTAAAACATGCAGTGAAATTCTTCTGGCCTTTGAGCGAAAGAGTATGAAGCAAAAACAGAAAACTTTTTAGTGGAACTGTAGGTAAACTCCCAGTTACACACAAAACTTTTCAGTTGAACTCTAGGTAAACTCCCAGTTACATCCTTCTCCTCCTCACATGTGATTGGAATAGAATTTGAGAGCTGAAAAGACCCTTAGAATTCACCCTTCTCACTTAACAGATGCAAAAATGGACTTATGTGTAAAACAGGTTTAAAGACGTTTAAAGTGACTTGTCCAAGACCATGTAAATAGGTCCTTGGTAATTAGAGAACTGAAATTCAGGTTTCCTGAGTGGTGCTTGCAGTAAACTATGTTGCTTCCCTTAATTGATGATGTGGTTAACCTGAGAGCTAGGTAAATGGAAACAACTCTACTGAATTCTACTTGCTTAAGCAAACTTCAAACATCAAGGAGACAATGAAAGGAAAATAAATCTTAGATTGTAGCAGGAGACCTACCTACTGAACCAACACCATGGATAAAGGACTTTTTTTTTTTTTTCTTTTTTTTGAAAATCATGTCACAACCCTTTGGGAACAAGAAAGATTCATTTGTCTGTTATACACTGAGCCCTTCGTGGGTGCCAGCCACTTTGTACTAGAAACTGGCAGCACAGAGATGAATAAGATAGTCAGTGTGCTTAAGGAGCTCAGAGTTTAGAGGAGAAAACCAACATATATACAGATTATTATTTTTTTTAAAAAGTATGATTCACTTGTTCATTCATTCATTCAGTCATTAACATAGCAGCCAGAGAGGTTCTTTTAAAATGTGGGTTAGATTATATCACTGCTCACAATCCTCCATTTTACTTGGAATAAAAGCAAAGTCCTCAGAATGACCCGCTCTCCTAGACCTCATTGTTTACTGCTTGCTCCCTTGTTGGACTCCTTGCTATTTCTTGATCAGTGCTGGGTATACTCCCCCTGCTTGGCAACGCGCTTCTCTCAAAAGTCCACATGGCTTGTTCTCTCACTTCCTTCAAGGGTTAACTCAAATGTCACCTCAGTCAAGCATTCCTTGACCACTTTGTCTACAATTGCAACAGTGGCTTCACCCACCTAGCATGCCCTATTTCGCTTCTCTGCACTATTTTCTCTATAGCGTTTCTAACTTATTGTATAATTTAATTCTGTTTTGTTTATCTTCATCATTAGAATGTGAACTTCATGAGGGTAGAACTTTCTGTCTGGTTTGTTTTCTGCTGTACTCTCTGCATCTAGAACAGTACCTGGCACACAGTAGGCATTCAATAAATATTTGTTGAATGAATAAATTCAGCAAACACATAGCACATACTACTAACTAACAGGCAATGTGCTGGATTAATTATTTGGTAGAAGTAGTGATGAAGTGCATTGGGCCACAAGGGAGCAGCTAACCTGGTCTGTGGGGTTCATTAGGGAGGTTTCCTGGAAGAACTGACCATTGAGCTGGAATTCAAAGAATGAGTAGGAAGTAGCCAGGTGAAGAAAGATAGTCTTCAGATCAACGAACAAGTTTGAATGAATACAGCTTGTCTTTACTGTAGTAATTTGGGCTTTGGTTCTCCTAAGGGTAGGAGATTTCAGAAAAGCTACTAGGACTTGAACTTTGTTTAGTTCTTTCAAAGATTTGAGCTTAGATTTTAGTAGCAAAGTTGTATATATATGTATTAATCTTGTTATTAATGAAACCATTCTAAGGGGCTTAGAAATTACCACAGATATAGTGGCTTCAAACAACCCATCACTGCAGGGTTTCTCAACCTCAGCATTAATGATGCTGACATTCTGGGGGGTATAATTCTTTGTTGTGAGTGCTGTCCTGTGCATTGTAAGATGTTTAGCAGCATCCCTGGCATCTACCCACTAGAGTTCACATTCTAACACCCACCCCACAGTGTCACAACCAGAAATGTCTCCAGATGCTTGCCCTGGGGAGCAAAATTTGCTTTCCAATTGAGAACCACCACATTAGAACCACTGCATTACTGTGGTGAGGGTCTAGGGATTTCTGTCTTCAGCAACTTTCCAAATGATCAAGGGAGAAAGCTGTTTATACCTTAATAGAGTAACCACATTTCTGAATCTAGAACTGGGTCAAAAAAATTGAAATTGGCAAGTCCTTAAACACGATATTCATATAACTAACTGTATTGAAGGTTAAAGTAAAGTGCTTTTAAAACAGTTTGGACCCTGGGAATTGGAGAAGAGTTCACAGAGGATGAAATGTTTGAGTTGAACTTACAAAAAAAATAAAGTTTATATTGGAGGATAAGGGCACATCTCAGACAAAGGGAGTATCATTAACAAAGGCTGGATTATGTTCAGAATAGTCCTGAGAGTTGCATGCTGGGAGAAGGGGCAGGAGAGTGAAACTGGGTTGTAGAGAGCCTTAAATGTTGTATGTGAAGGTAAAGAGGTTTACGCTGTTTTCCTACACTGTATATTTTCATTTTATTGTTGCATAACAGATTGCCACAAACTCAGTGCCTTAAAACAATACAGATTTATTATCTCTCAGTGAGTCAGGAATCCTGGCTTCAGCTGGGTTTCCTGCTGAGGGTCTCAAAGGGATGAAATTAAGGTGTCAATGGGCCCCATCCTCATCTGGAAGCTCGATTAGGGAAAGATCTCTTTCCAAGCTCCCTCAGATTATTGGTGGAATTCATTTCCTTGTGGCTGTATAACTGAGGTCCCCATTTCCTTGCTACCTATAGACTGGGACCACTGTTGGCTCCTGGAGGCTCTCAGGTCCTTACCATGTAAAGTTCCATAGCATGGCTGTTTGCTTCTTCAAGGCCAGCAGGAAAATCTCTCTGACTTAAAATCTCCATCTCCAGTTGCCTAGAATGAAGCCTTACATAACAAAGTAATGGAGTGACTTCCATCACCTTTGCTGTACTTTGTTGGCTAGAAAGCAAGTCAGGTTCCACCCACACTCAAGGGGAGGGCATAACACAGAGGCATGGATACCAAGAGGTAAGAATTTCTTGAGCCATTTTAAAAATTTGACTACCATATGTGCTTTCAGCTCCATGAAGGCAGTGGCCAAGTCTTTGTAAATTTTTTGCTCAGCGTTGTATCTGATGCCTGGCACATAGTAAGTGCTTTATAAATATTTGCCAAATGAATGAAATCTGTGAATGAATATTTGGTAGTAGTTGAGTGTTACAGTTTCAGCTCTTATAATGGTAATTTCATATTGAGAAGCAGTCTTGTTTCTTTGGCATTATTCATTTCTTTAGGTAAAACTGTAAACATTTTAACTTGAAATCTTAAAGTAAAACCTAAAATTATTTGTTTATTATCACAAGTGTCAATCAAATCTGTTATGTCAGAAAGACAACACCCATTGGAAAAATAATTTAGGGCTACATTGCACCAAACTAGCAGATTTCTTGTAACATCCAGACATGTTGGCAGCTTTGGAATTTTGGAGGTGGTGGGTGCTTAGGTTGTCTGAAGTTTCATAACTATTGCTAATAACAGTAATTTCAAATAATGAATAAACATAATTTCAAAACACTTTGAAAATGCTGATTGTCTTATAATAGCTGCATAATAATAGAGATTTTAGTCTGACTTGTGCTTAGAACTTTATATAGTTTAGTGTTATTATTAGTTACAATTCTTCATACTTGTTATAGGAAACATATATTGAGCAAAATTTAGATCTGAGTTGTCTATAAGTGTCATTTTATCTTCACAAAATCAGGTATTTCTGACACCAAAGTCTGTGCTTTTCCAGTAGACCTTACTGTTCAAACTGGGATTATGAGAATCCCAGTACGTGCCAGTGGATCCTAGAAGCCACAAACTAAGCGTGGCACATCTTCCTGGACTATCAATTTTAGTGATTATATTTGAAAGTAAAATATTTTTTCTATTAAAACAAATACAGGTGCAGTATATTATAGGATAGAATGCGAAATATGAATGACTTCTAAAAGTAAATTTTTATAGCGTGTTGTTTTAGGTGTCTCCTCTAGGTTCTCTTGTCCCTGATTTATGGTTACTCTCCTTTGCCCTTTAGGTGTGTCCGTGGACAAGTTGGAGAGGCACTATACTGTACCAGGCTCCCTTTGATTGGGTCTTGGCAGATGGTAAGACATTTCAGGTAGAGGTTCCTTGTAGTGGTACAAGGAAAGAAAAATCAAGGGTCACAGTCCCTCTGTCCAAAGGAGATGTTTAATAGGCTCTCCTGGTAGGTTGTTGAGAGACTGGCTGGTCCCAGATGGCCTCATTCACTCATGGGAGCAGGGTTGGAGGGGGATGGCATCAGATTACCTGGAATGACCGAATCTCTACATGTGATCTTTTATCTCAAATGTCTTCCCATAATTCAAATATGGTCCAAAGAAGGCTGCAGCAGAAACTACAAGGTTTCTTGAGACCAAGATTCAGAAGTCCCACATCATTTCCACTACATTCTGTTGGTCAAAGCAAACTACCAGGGAGCCCAGATTCAGGGGGTGGGAAAATAGACTACATCTCGGACTGGAGGAGCTGCAACGATTAAAAAATCTACCATGTGACCTTGGGCAAGTTATATAACACTTTTAAGCCTTAATTTTTTTTAATCTATAAAATGAGTATAATATTAATACCTACCTCCTGAGGTGATAGTAAGGATGAAATATGCTGTTATATGAAAAGTATAGCCAATAATAAAAGGCTCAGTATTTGTCGTGTATTACTGTTCTCCTTGTATTTCTGCCTAATGAAAGCCTAGCCATCCTTAAATGTGACCTACCTTCCTAAAGCCTTTTGTAACTTTCTTGTCTCTTGGAAAACATACTGTCTTAGTGTCTCATTTGATGGTTAGTATATTGCCTTATGTTCCTGTAATGTATGTACAAGACATAGCTCATCTGCTGAAGTTTGTAAGCCTCTGGAGGGTGCAGGCCAGTATTCATATAATTTTTTTGTAGGAGTCCCAGTGCATAGCTCGCAATGATGTTTAGTGAATGAATCCCATGTTATTCCAAAGAAGACACAGTATTTCTTTTCTGTTGCTGTAACTTAGTCTAGTAAATACATTTAATCAGAGTATAGAAATTAAAATGTGAAAGGAAAAAGTAAACTCTTCAGATAGAGGGTCTCATTGTTTACTATTTAATTAAATTAGGTGTATTCACATGGAGAAGATTTTAATCCCCAAGGGGGGGGGGGAGCTCAGTTTAGCTGTTCTAAAGAATAAATGAAAGTTTAAATTGGAGAAAATTAGAAAAAGATATTTAAAATAAATAAACTAGCATTTTATTTTAATGGTCATTTCACTTATTTTCTAATTCCAGGAATTAGAAATTCTAAACTTTAACTAGATCAAAGAATGTTGAAATCTTAGTAAAAAGCAGGGTCTGTTGGTTTTTATAAATGGAAGGCATTGTATATAATAAAAAGGCTTTTGTTTTTCTAATTTGTAATCATTTCTTGCTGTGCAAAATAAATGTGAATGCTTCTGTAACACTTGAGGATTCCTATGTAGGAATCAGGTTCAACTTGCCTAATGCTAATAGCATGAAGTCGGGGTACAGTGTGGAAAGGTAAAAAAAAAAAAAAAAAAAACCTCGCATCTGCTGTTACATGTTGTTAACTCCCTCAGCAGACGTTAAATCATTTCAAGTACAATAATAGTGTGGGAGGTAAATTAACTAACCATTAACAATCTTATAAATACACAATTAACATGCCAACATTTATATGACACATTGATGGGGTAGCAGTAATTTTTGATTGGGAGTTTGCAGGCCTTTGAGAAGCCTCAGGCTGTTCCTTATTCAGACAAGTTTTCACAGATTGCAGGTGAGGGGGCTTGAAGTCTGTCTGGCAGAAGGAAATGAATGTATAGTGTTTTGAAGGTCCAGAAGGGAGAATTTCTCTTTAACTATTGGCTGGACTTGAGCATTTTAAGTCATATTATGATCTCAGGTCCTTATGGAGTGGAGGAGTATAAGGAAGAGCTCATTTGCTTCTGATGGGGTTATTTAAAGAGACAGAGAATATTTCACGTATGGACTTTGTAGCTGAAGTTGCATGAATTTCTAGGGATTTTCAAAAAGATACTTAGACCTAATTGGAAATATAAAGTAAACTTCCTCTGTGGTTTCAGGTTAACTAGTTGATGATATCTGGAATTTACTTCATGTGGAAAATTTTATGATTTTTAGTTTTGAACAGTCATAAGTGTGCTGCTTATTTCTTGGTCTTGTACAAGTCTTGTTGCATTAGTGAAGGGAAGGCTCTCTGCTGTACAACACATTTACTGTCTTACATCTTTCACAAGGACCCATAGGAGAAATTTCTCTTAGGCCCTGAAATTCACCAAAGAGATTTTTAAAAATCATGTTTATTATAGCTATTGTAGTTCTTTGTTCCCCCTTGTTTTGAGAGGCTGTATAGTGGTTAAGATCCCAAGCTCTTGGATTTGACTGTTAGTTCTATTACTTATTCACTGTCTGGCTTTGGGCAGGTTTCTTAACCTTTCTGTGCCTCAGTTTTTTCATCTGTAAAATGGGGATAAAAGTGGTAATTATCTTATAGGCTTATTTTGAGAATTACATGAATTAATCGCTGTAAAAAGAAAAAAGACAAGTCTAGCTTTTATAATAAGGTAAGGTTAGCTATTATAATTGTGTTTTGGTTCTGGGATTCTGCAGTCTACCTGTAGCAAATGTATACGATCTTATAGCAGGCACTGACTTTCGGATTTATCCTGAGTTACTTCCCCTTTGTCACTTTTTTCATCTACTTTTTTTTTTACTATGTTCATACCTTATGTTTTTCTATAATACATTACAATATATAAATAAAGTTTGGAGGGTGTATGTGCATAAAGTTAGTATTAAAAATAAAAGTTGTTCTAAGACTTGATACCCACTAAAACCTACTAAAAATTTATTCCCTTGTTAGGGTATGCTCCAAGTTACCACAGGCAGGTTAATGATCATTAATGAACACAAATCAAATGGTTATGTAAAGTGATACTAGCTTCCAAATTGCACCTGGAACCACACTTTTCAAATAGTAGGAACTTTATAATTATTTGTTGAATGAATGAATGAAATATAAAAAGAGATCACGCAATATATTAAAAGTGGCCATGTCCTTTTGGGACGTGTCTTACTATCCTCCCACTCCACATAAATGTCCCTTTTGCTTGAATTTTTAGTAAAAACAAAGCTTTATGCCTTGAGGGACATAGAGTTAAAAAGAGGGAGAATCTGCAAAGTAGGACATCTTAGGGGAATAGTTCTCCTTTGAACCTGAAATTATTATTTATCTGATAGCCTAAAGGCATATAAAAGGACCTGACTATCTCAGAGAATCAAAGAATTGGTGACATTCAGGAAAGGCATTCAAGACCTGAAGAAACACTATTTGTAAAAGTGTAGAGCTGCATTTCAAAACCATGTGTGAAACTCTGTTATATGCTGATTTGTTTTAGTGTTCCTAGAGGAAAATAAATTTGGAATTTGGGATATATTGTGTTACTGGATTCCTCACTCTTGGAGATTCACAATATACATTAATAGTTTAAGAACTTTGAGAAGTGCTATAATTAAACAGCATTAAGAAAGTCTATTTAATTTTGTTTAATGTGGCATTTCCCAGGCATTTTAAAAAGATTTAAATTTTTAAAATTGTGGTAAAATATGTATAACATAAAATTTAGCATTTTAACCATTTTTAAGGGTTCAGCTCAGTGGTGTTAAGCACATTCACATTGGTGTGGCATCAACATCATCCATTTCCAGAACTGCTCCATCTCCCCAAACTGAAACATACCTATTAACCACTTCCCATTCTTCCCTCCCTCCAGCCCCTGGCAACTGCTATTCTTCTTTCTATCTCTGTGAATCTGACTACTCTAGGTACCCCATACAAGTGGAGTCACACAGTATTTGTCTTTTTGTGACTAGCTTATTTCATTTAGCATAACGTCCTCAGGGTTTATCCATGTTGTAGCATGTCTCAGAATTTCCTTCCTTTTTAAGGCTGAATAACTTTCCATTGTTTGTATATACCATATTTTGTTTACCCATTCTCTACCATGTATTTTTAATGACTGTGTAGTATTCCACTGTATGTGTGTGTCATGGCATAGGCATTATTGATGGGTGTTTAGGTTATTTCAGATTTTCAGTTACACAATCCTGAGATAAATATTTTTGCATAATTATTTCCTAAGAGCAATTCCTAGAAGTGGGGTTGGACAAAGGGTATTCAGTCTTTTACACTTTTATAGATGGTACCAAATTACCCTCTAAAAAGTCCCAATTTTCATTCCCTCTCTTAGTGCGTGAGAGTGCCCATGTCTCTGAATCCCTGCCAACAGTAGGTTTTAAAAATCTTTGATCTTTGCACAACTGGTCAGAGAAAATAAGTTGTTTTTGCCTGTATTTGGAATATCTTTGTCTTAGAAAGCAAATCTACCTTCATAAGATAATTGGCTACTCTTAAAGTGATTTAAAACATATTCTGTTGGTTCTGAAAAGCATTGGAATAAGTTGATAGTGTCCCAAGGTGACAATTTTGAAGGGCACATTGTATAGAAATTCTTGTATCTGTATTAATTTTTTTAAAAGCAATTCTTTATAGTCACTCTTAACACATGACATGTTCGTATGACTTATCTCTAAAACAAAATTGTATAGGTCTTGGAAGTCAGACAGCAAAATTTATTGAATTCCTTTCCTGCTATGTGTAATATTCTTTGTTGCCAGAAAGGGTATGGTGTTATGGCCCCTGTCCTTGTGGAACTTAGGGTCTGAATCCTCAAGTACATGTCATAAGAGGTGGAAAGCATGTTTCCCAGGGCAGTCCAGTGGGAGTTCCCTCTCAGAACTGGTACTGAATAAATATTTGAGTGATTCATTCCGATTCCTAATTGTATGAAGTCATAGTGTACTAATAGAGGAGATATCTGCTCATGTTGGGGTGTTTGGGGGGCCTCTGTTCTGTAAGGATAGTTAGGGAGTTGGTATGTGCTTTCAGCAGTGTTTGCCCATAAGTCTTTTCTTCATAAGAGGTGATGGAGCAGATACATTTTCCTGAAAAAGATTCTGTTGAAGATACTCCAGCACCTTCCAGCTTTGCCCTTCGCCTTTTTGGTGCCAGAACACCCATTAAATGTGTGGTTTCTTACTGAAGCCCTTGTTTTTGCAGGGGTGACTAATCAGTGTGAAGTTGAAAGCACCTGCCCCTGTGCTGGCGCCTAGTTGCCTTATTTCAAGGAGAAGATGCTTATCGTGATTGGTACCAGGTTGTTTGTAGCTCTGTTGATCTGTGATTCTGTGGTTCTGTTACAAAGCAAGTACTCTCATAATTATTTCTATGGTTGTATACATCTCTGTGGTTATGTAAGAAGTTCTTATTTTTACAGGTGAAACTGAAATGCTTCCTTTATTGCTATAGTTTTTTTCTGATTAGTACACTTAAAATGGTGGGCTGACATTAATTTTTCTGAGACTAAGTGTCTCAGAAATTTGACACTTAGAAGAATCCCATGATATTAGGAGATCTAGGAGGTCTGTATTAGGGTATAAACTTTTTGACTCAGGCACACTTTACTCACCTTTGCATTTCCCGTTAGCTCCAGTATAAAATAAGTACTTAGTGAATATTTTAAGGGGAAAAAATGAAGATTAATGTAGTTCATTTGATTTGAGATGCTCCTCAGTTAAACTTCCTCTTAATCTCGGTATCTTTAAGATCCACCAGGGGATGTCAATAGAATGATTTGTTGCCAGGCAAAAAATTTTAAAACCTGTTAGCTATAATGATTTATTAACTAGATTTCCCACTGTGTTCCATTTCTGGGAGGAACAAATGGCAAGAAAATCTAGTGTTCTAGGTCTTTCTAAAAATAAATATCTTCGAGGACTGTTACTAGGAACATGTTCAGTCCAACTTTCACATTCCTTGCACTTAGTAACAGTTTTAGAGGTGACCCAGATGACCTGCGGAGTTCTCTGTTACAAAGGAAGCATACACTGATTTTTACATGCTGTGAACTTACGAAAGAAGGATAAATTATTGATATATTGTAGGATTACTTTAAACAAGAATTGAAAACTGAAATTGGTAGTGATATTTTTTACCACTGTTGTTATTATTAATAGCAGCTAATTTTTAATTATATACCAGGGACTCTTTTGAGCATTTTACCTGTATTACCTTCTATATATCCTTTCATCCCTGCAACCCCTGTTTTATAAATGGAGAAAGAAAACAGGCTTAGTGAGGTTAAGGTTATTTTGATGAAGATGACGTAGCTAGTAAATGATAGGGCCAGGATTTGAACCCGATTCTGCTTAAAGAACCTTTGTTCTTTGTTGAGTACTCCTTTTTTGAGTATTCCCATTTAACTGAGGTGGTACCGTTTTGTTCCCAGAATAAGCATCATTACAGCTTAACAAGACTCAGGAAGCAGTTCTTATAATTAGGTTTCTAAAATAAGAAATTAGTCTGGCAGCAGACAAGTTTGATTAATAAGTTTTATTTTAAAGCACAATACTATCTTAAATCAGAGGAAAGGAAAATATATTTATTGAACAAAATTACTTTGGTGGTGTGTACAAATATGTGGTATTTTTGTGCAATTCCTGGTAACTCTGAAAGCATTGTCTGTGCCCTTTTAGACACTTAACAACCGTATGACAGGAGGGGAAAATATAAAGTGAAGAAATACAGTTTCATACTCTAGTACATCATTTGAGGGAAATACAACTTGTTCCCCCATGACCTTATCAGGTAATGAGAAGACTGCATGGGAATGAAGGGAGAAAGAAAGGAAAATTTATTGTTTTAACAGTAGTTATATGCTTTGAGTGGCCTGACTAAGAAGATACTGTTATTTGCTTTGCAAAAGAGCAAGCCATCCTCTGTCCCATGGAGATCTCATTGACTGGAGGGGTAGCCCCTAGTGTTTATCAAGATTTCCTTTCAGCTTAGGCTTAATCCTTTTAAGTTCCTAGATACAGGGATAAATGTTGATTTTCAAGGTAGCATTTTGCCACATTGAACTTGCTTAAAAAATGATTCAGTCATTTTCTGCCTTATTCTTAAATATTGCTGTGTACATCATGTTTCTAGGTAGGTGAGCCCGTGAAACAATATGAAGAGGAGAAAATAGCCTTTTAAGGAAATTGGCCCACAGAAAGGATGGCCTTCTTGGACAATCCAACTATCATTCTAGCTCATATTCGTCAGTCACATGTGACCAGTGATGACACAGGAATGTGTGAGATGGTTCTCATTGATCATGATGTTGACCTAGAGAAGATTCATCCTTCAATGCCTGGAGACAGTGGGTCAGAAATTCAGGGAAGCAATGGTGAGACTCAGGGCTATGTATATGCCCAGTCAGTCGATATTACCTCAAGTTGGGACTTTGGTATTAGAAGACGCTCAAATACAGGTAAACGTTGCCTTTTAGTCATGTCTTCTGAGCTTTAAATCAGTAAACAATCTTACAGAATAATGCATAATGTTGGAATAGGTTTAATGGGGAAAAAAAGTTACTGTGTATTAACAGGAACATGCATGTATTATACTCATAGTGAGGAGAGAGTCTCTGGAATGATGCTATTAGCAGGAAGTAGACAGAAGAGGAATAAGGAAGTAGAAGAAGAATAGGTGAAGAAGTTGGTTATGAGAATGTTGGATGTTCTGTTTCTAAAAAGTCACCATGTAGAGAGGGCAGTGGACTGTGTGACTGTCTTCACAGGGCAGCATTATTCCCAGTAGGGAGACTACCCAGAGGCAGATTTCAGGTTGACATGATAAAGAACCCTTAATAGAGAGAGCTGACCAGCCAAGGAGTGCTGCTGCCCAAGACAGTTCTTGCCCCTGGAGGAACTGTAGGGGAAAAGGGGACTGGAGGGAGGCAGCTGAATATTTGTTAGGGCTGCTTTTGGTAGGAATTCCTCATCGGGTGTGAGATTAGAAAAGGTGCCCCTGTTTTTGCTACATTACCTTTATTTTCTCTAGTTGATCTCTACCCTTTGATTTTCATAGATTGAAAATGCTCAACCTTGGCATATTTATATTTGGTTGTTAGCTTTTAAAAGCTTATCATTGCCCCTTTTCCAGCTTGCATTTTTTGGGAGCCTTTCAAGGGGTATGTGGTGAACCAAGTCCTTTACTTAGATAAATTATTTAGACTATATAATGTAGTTGTTCTAATATGACAAAATAGTATTTTTTTTTAGTTAATTAGAAAATAGAATCTCCTAATCAGTAGCAGTAACCTGCTAACTCCCAGGAAAAGTAATGGCAGGATATATAGTAGAACGTTGAAAATATTCACATGTTTATTTTCATGGTACAAGTGTATAATGTATGTAAAGGAGTACTGCAGGTAGAGTGGGATGCAATTCACAGTGAAAAGCATGTTAAGGTTTTGGTTCAGAATTCAGTATTCAGTGACATCTACAAAGAATAATTTGCTCTTGTGATGAAAATAATTATAGTATTTCCCAGTATCTAATGGAACTTTTATCAAAATAGGACTTGAGTGAAGGTTTGAATATAATTTAGAACCATTGATTCTCAGTTCTCTAGTTGAAACTGACTTCCTTGCAAGTTATTGAGATGGTATCTTTTATGACAGTTTGAATGGATTTCAGTAGGAGAATGCTGCTAAATTGAGAGCTTTATGATTATATTACTTTGGCTGTACCCTTCACATTTATTAATTGCAATTGAATGTATTTTTCTTCAGTGGAATTTGGTTTAGATATAGTGACACTGTCAGAATGCCTTTGCCAGTATAGTTTAATTTTCTGGCAAGATTAGTCTCTGTTTCCCTGCCATAAAGTTATGGAAGGAATATTTGATTTCGTACCTTGAAAGTGGTTGAAAGAAAATTTTATTTATTTAATTTATTTTTTTATTAGCGTTGTGCCAGGATAGAGAGTTGAAGATTAACAAGAGGAAGTTAATTTGAAGAGATGGCATCAATTGTGACTTTCTTTTCCATTTTAGTTTTGGTGTGCAGCGTTAATGTATGCTGGACAGTGTTTCTTTAAAAGATCAGTTCACTGACTTTTGAAGACTGATCAGCCAGTGGTAATATACTCACAAATGCACAATTTTAGGTGATGCTTTTGTTATTGTTGTTGGAATTTCTTAAGCTAGCACTTAGATGCTAATAATTAATTAAGATTGTGGGGTATCCTAGTGACCAAGGAATTTACTTTTTAATCCTTTCAGCATATCCTAAAATTTTGTATAAGAAAAATTGTTCTTCTTAAGATTTGACTAATGTTACAAAGATACAAATCATTTATTTTACTACCTATAAACTGTTTCAGCCCACTGAAGAAAAGCTATGCTAATTTATATAGCTTTGACATTTTATAATTTTCATGATTTTTAGATAAAGGATTTTATATTTAAAACTTTAATAGTCTAGTCTGAGTTCATTTATCTTTAATTTTTGAAATGGGTAGAGTAATTCATAACAGTAATTTTATTCCTGTAATGTAATATTCACTTCAGTTCATTTGTGCATTAAAATTCCTTTAAGACCGTTATTAATGATTTATATAATGAAATGTCATATTAATCACAGAAGTTTTCACATTTTATTATTCTCTTCCATGTTAATACTATCTTTATGATCTCTATTAATGTTTTATATCCTCTAATTTCAATTATAAATCAAGAATATTTTCATGTTTTTGTTGGTATTTGCTTTTCAGGGGTGCCACCTTTAAAATTTTATGACTTTTTCCCTACATATGCAATATAAAACATCTTTATTCATATAAAGGTAGTTAATTATGTCTTTGTTTATAGTAAACTTTCATTGACAAACTTATAGTTATAATATTTCTTTTCAAGCTCAAAGATTAGAACGACTCCGAAAAGAAAGACAAAACCAGATCAAATGCAAAAATATTCAGTGGAAAGAAAGAAATTCTAAGCAATCAGGTAAATGGAAATAATTTTAATTGTTAATTTGAGATTTGTATATTTGGTTTATATTATATAAAAGGTTTTATTTTTAATTCATCCTTTTAAATCCTCTAGGCAAACACCTCTTGTGTTTTGAGCTTCAAAATCTTTTCACTTGGGTGCCTTGGCCTTCTGAAGCTATGTGTTCTTTAGGTCTTGTCTTTTTGGTCACTCTTTGTTCTGGGTCACAGGAATTGATGTGTGCAAAGCACATCATTTTGTAGAAATTGTTGTGCCAATACCTTGTTCTTAGAGCCGAGGTATACCTATGATTTGGATGGGCTTCTGGGTTATAGATTCCTCCTGGCAGTTCTAACCTAGACTTTCCCTTGCCTCATTAACAGCCCCAATAACAATCTTTTTTGCATATATACTAATTTTTTTCCTTTAGGTTACAAACCATTATGTTGCTGGTATTAGCATTTGCAGTGTGTTTTCACATGTTATGTTTATTTAAAAAGCTGGCCATCTTACATATTTTCAGAGCTTCAATCTCAGCAAGAAGAGAAGACTTTTTAAAAAAATTTCAAAATAGATTTCTATTAATATACTTTCTAATGTTTTATCTTGTTTCCTAGACTTTCTCTTTTTTTCTTCCTTTCAAAGAAATGTCTGCAGTCTGTATTTTATATCTTCCCAGCACCTCCCACTACCACACTGGCATATAATACATGTCCAATCAATTTTTCTTGACTGATTCTATTGCTACATAATATAAAACAAGCAATATTAATGATAATCGTATTAACAGCAGCACCTACCTAGTGCTGTGGTAGGTACTTTACGTGCATTATCTCCAATGCCAGTGGTCTTATAAGGTGTAGATATCACTGCTGTCGTTAACAGATGAAACAGATGCTCAGAGAGACTTAGCTTGCCGAAGTTACAAGGCTGGGAAGTGGTAGTGCAGTAGAGCCATGTTTTTTATCTAGCACTCTCTGCATCTAAAGGCCAATCTCTTTCTGTTAAACCACATCATATAAAGTGGTTATTGCTTTCTCCTACTATGATTGTAAACCCAGGAGTGTTCAATGGGTATGGTTCTCTTAACGATTGCTTCTAAATGACGAGTATGTAGAACCAGAACTCTCATCCACTTCTTTCTCTTTCTTATATCTCACTTCTGTGACTTCCTGTAGTTCTCCCTGAATGTCTTTAGTTTTGCTCTTGATACTTTAAAAATCTATCTAGGCTGTCCTTTTCTGTAGATCTAGTTAATACTTTTCTCTGTTGTATTTAGCACAAACTGAAAAACCTTTATATCATTTTTCTTGTACACTCGCTTCAAAATTTTTGTTTATCTTAATGTTTTTCCTATTTCTCTCTTCTTAGTGAATTCAGAGCCAATTTAATAAGCTTGTCTGTCTGGCTACCCTTTGTTTTGCCTTCTTCACTTCTATACCTTAAAAAAATTATAAAAATAAATTATAAAAAATAAATTAACAAACAGAGCTACAGAGCACTTCAAATATACCTGCATTAACCCCTTTCACAATTCCTCAACCTAAAGTTTGATGCGTCTAATAATCTAGGAGTTGGAGGTACATCTAATAAAATTTGATACATTCCCCACTTGCTCCTTAAAGTCTAATCCACTTTAACTTTTGTTCAGTGTTTCACAGAATATGCTGGAGAAATAAATAATCCCCTTTTTGCTTTCATTTTAACCACACTATCCATTCTGTGTGTATACTTCTCTCCCTCAGTTTCTGTCCCTCTTACTTCTTTCACATAGATTTCAGTAATTGACCCAAAATATTGAAATAAGCGATCTTATTTCTGGGAAAGCTACTTAATGTGCCTGCCTATGTTTTGAAATGTTGACCTTGATTCTGGCCAGACCAGCAACCTGTCTGGTGGCCACTCCTGATTGTTAGAGTGAACCTCACCAATGTACAGAGGAATATCTTTGAATTTTCTCTTAAGCTGGGTTCCATTGTTATCACAGACTGGCACTCGGGGTATCCTGACTGTTAGAAAAGTGGAGTCAGCAGTCAGCTGCACATCTGCTTGGCAAATGGAGCAACCATTCTATTTTCATACATCTCTCAAATGTATACTCTCTTTTGGCAAGAGATGCCATGACCAAATCATTTTAATCTTAATTGGGAATTTTGGTTAGGTAACCATTTAGTCATCCTCCATTCTTTTTCTGCTAATTACATTTTGTTAAAAACTCTTTCACCTGTTTTTCTTATCTTTGTTTTATTTAATTTCCCACTAGAAGAATCATCATTATGAATATGATGACCTCTTCTAGAATGTTCTTTTCCACAATTGTTCTATCTACATCCAGTCCATCCTTTAAGACACTGCATAAATGCAGCCTTTTCATAGAGGAGTTGGAAGGGATCTGAGAAGCCATCTGGCCCATACCCCTAAGTTCTTTATGAACTTACTGATCCATATGCTATGAGACCACATGATAAATATAATACCTTAGAGTAAGATCCTTTAGTATTTCCATAACTAAAACTGCACGGATAAATATGAAGATGATGTCATTGGAAGACAGCTTTGTCAGGAATAATGTCAAATCAAGGATGTGGCATTTTTAATTTTATTGTTTTAAAATGATGCTTGTATATTCTTTACAAAATTAGTTATTACTCTTATTAATTGAGTCATTTAAAAAGTAGTTCTTCCATAACTTCTGTGTGCATAGTAATTCTATGCTAGGTGCTTCAGGGAATATGTGATTCCTGTCCTCAAGAAGTTTGAAGTCTAATTAGAAGACAAGCCTATATACACATTAAGTTAAATAATAACTTAAAACAATAATGTAGTTTATATCAATTATGATTATTCATGAAGTTTTCTTTATATAACCTCTATTATTGGTTTCTTAAAACAACAGTTCCCAGATACAGTGGCTATATAAAAGTCAGAAATGCATCTAAAAGTGCATGTCACAATGACATTCTGTAAACATTTCTAGGCCTGACTGTGGAATTCAGTAGTTAGAGGTTGAGGTCCACAAATCTATTTTTTGGAAGCTCCCTGGGAAATTCTGATGAATAACCACCTCTGAGGACCACTGGATTATAATATGCCAGCCACTAAGTTTGTTTTATCTTCATGCAAGTCAAACAAATTAGCTGTTAATATTTCTATATTATAGGTGAGAAAACTGGAGTCCGGAGGTGCTAAGTAACTTTCCCAAGTTACTTACTTGCCAGTAGTAAGTGGCAAAGTCAGAATTCTTCTCCTGGCCAGTCTGACCCTAAGGACTGTAGTCTTCCTGCTCTGCTCCATTCTCTCCCACACTGTGGGCAGAAAGAGCTGCTTTTGGAGCTTTGGGTATTGGGGAGTCTTCGCTGTTCCCTTGTACCTTTCCTTCTCTGTGTGTCAGCTATGCCAAGGTTCAGGAAAGTTGCTAAAGTTTGTATATTAAAATTTTTTTTTCAGTTGCAAGTAATAAAAAGCAAGTGAGAAAGTTGAAGAGTGTCTTGAAATTGAGCAACTCGAGGCACAGTTGTGCCTTATGAATGGCTTGGAACTGGGAGGAGGGGCTCTCATGACCTCCCCCAGTCTTATCTCTGCTTCTTTGTGCCCATCTGTTCTCTCCTTCCTCCTGTTCTGCTCCCTGTCCCCACAACTACTTTCTCTACTTCTCTGATCCAGAGTTATTCATTCAACAAGTATTTATTAAGCTCCTACAGTAGGCAAGGGCAGTTATGCACTATTATAGGCCTAGGAGGTACAGCAGTAAGCAAGACAGAGTCCCTCCCATCATGGAGCTTGTCTGGGAGACAACAAACATAGTATGCCAGAATGGGGTAAGTGGTAGAGAGAAGCATATCCCCCAGCTAAGAGGGACCAGGAATGTTAGGCAGGGGATTTTGCTGTTGTACGCACGTATGGTGATCAGGGAAGATCTCATTAGGAAGGTGAAGGAGTGAGCCAAGCAGATTCTGGGAGATGAGTGTCCTAAGATGAGGGAACAGCAAGTGCATAGGTTCTGTAGCAGACGTGTGCCCAGTGGATTCAAGGAATAGCAAGGAAGGATGCCTGTTGGTTGAAGAAGAGTGAGTGAGAGAAGGAGTGGGGCCAGAGAAGTAAGCAGTGGGAGATGTAATCATGGATGATCTTTGTTAGGAATTTAATTTTTACTCTGGGTAAGCTGATTTAATCAGAGTACTGATGTGATATGTGACTTATGTTTTTTCCCTCAGCTTAATTTCCTTTAAAACAGCTGTTTATTATAGAAAATTTCAAACAAATACAAAAGTAGAGAGAATGGTGTCATGAACCCCCACATACCTGTCACCCAGCTTCAGCAGGTATCAACATGTGTCTGGGCTTGTGTCATTTATACATTCACCTGCCCTCTGCTCCCAGATTATTTTAAAGCAAATCCCAGGTATTATATAATTGCATGCCTAAATACTTACATTTTTTTTTTAACATGTTAGAAAACTGCAGTACTGCTATTCTCCAAAAAATTAGCAGGAATTCTTTAATATTATTAATATTAATATGATCCCCATTTCATTTGTTCATGTCTAGATCTAAGGTCCACACATTCTTTTGTGTAACATGTCTCATTTCCTTTTTAATCTATTGATTCTCCTTCACTTTTTCATTCTTGTAATTTATTTGTTGAAAAAACTGGGTCATTTGTCGTGTAGAATTTCCTACATTCTGGATTTTGCTAATTGTATCCCCATAGTCTCATTTATTGTGTTCCTCTGTCCTTTTTATTTCCTATAAACTGGTGGTTGGATCTAGAAAATTGCTCAGATTGAAGTTGACTTTTGGTAAGAATACTTTGTACATTCTGATCTGTATTTCCTATTGCATCTTTTCAGGAAACATGAAGTGTCTTCTTGTGTTTTGTGATAAGATTAATGGAATCAAATGTTATCCATCCATTATTAAATTACTCCTGTTAGCTTTTCATCTGATGGTTTTAGTGGCCATTGATGAGCATTACCTAGATTCATGATCTCATTACAATTTGCAAAACAGTGATTTTTGATTTTATCAGTCTTTCTTCATTTATTAACTTGTTTTATATAAAGAAGAATTTTCCCTAATCTACTATTTGGCTATCCTCAGATACAGTCCCTACAAGAAAGGCAGGATAAATCCTTGATTCTTTATCTTCAGAATGAAGATTTTTTTCCCTAGCATCCTGTGTAGATGACCAGTGAGGATTTTTCCCCATTGTATCATTATGAACTCATGGGTTTTTAAGGAAAATTTATATTTTTCAATTCATTTCAGTTACTCTTTTTTGATGCTAAAATTGTCCCTTTGTGTTGTGAGTCCTGTCACACTTGCTTCTAAGTTCTTTTGACACAATTCCAGTAATCTTTCATAGCTTCCTTGCTTTCTTGTTTGATGAGATGTTTTGGGCTCATCTTATACATTTTCTCCCCCAAATCTGGAATCAGCCATTTCTCTAAGGAGTCTTGATTCTTTTTAGTGGTAAATGGCATTGAGACCATAACTGAGCCCTAGGGGTGCTCACTGGATTGATTTTTTTTTTTCCCTTGTAGGCCTTTTCAGTGAGTAGAGCTTTAAAAAAAAAAATGGAATTGTTAAGAGGAAACACATTGTGAGTTAATGCAGATAATTCCAGTTCAAATTTAGGAATACAGAATGTTTACTTAACTTTTTGATTTTATGTTTACATATCTTTTCTCATGCCGAGAATCTTGGTTCCAGAATAAAAATACCAAATCCATTACTAACAGTATGATTAGTGAAAACAGTTAAAAATCTTTTTTTTTTTTTAATTTTTTTGATATGTTCCATTAGGGACTATACAAATTGCTTTGTGATAAAGTTACTTTAAATAATTCCTCTCTTTGTGCTTAAACTGCCAACTTAATATTACACACTTAGGTTCATTTATCTCATTTTGCTTTTATTTTTAGCATAATTATACAAAACATTTACATGGTTCTAAAGTTGGATGCATAAAGCAAGATATAATCAGAGAAATCTAGCTTTAGCCCTTCTATTAGATAGTCATTTTAAAAAAGGTTTTGGATTTTCTGTCCACTTATAACTATATATAAGCATATTTACATTCATATCCCCCTCTTTTAAAATTAAAGATAGCATACTACACCCTATTTTATGCAACACTTAGCAACATATCCTGAGAATTACTCTGGAGCAATATATAGGTAGGTTTCATGGTGTGGATATGCCATAATTTAGCCAACCAGTCCCTTGTTGAGGGACATTTGATAGTTTTCAGGCCTTTGCTGTTGCAAGTGGCATGGCAGTGAATAGTCTTATGGTCTGTTTTGGTTTTTTTGCCAGTGTCTCTAAGATCAGAATCCTGAAAGTGGTATTATTGTTGGGTCAGGGGGGTAAATATATGGTTTTCTTCGGTATTGCCAAATTCCCCTCCATTGAGGTTTTGATATTTTGCATTCCCTCTGGTAATGTGTAGTGTGTCTATTTCCTCATAGCCTCAAACTTAGATTTTTGCCAATCTGATAGATGGGGAATGGTATCATAGTGTAGTTTTAATTTGCATGTCTTATTGTGAATGTGGTTGAGCATCTTTCCATCTGTTTAAGAGCAATTTGAATTTCTTTTTCTGTGGCTATTACAGATTTTTTTCTCCATTTTTTTCTCCATTTGTTGGTCAGTGTTTTCTCTACTTTTAGAATCTTTATATATTAGGAAGTTTCTGTTTTTATGTGATCACATTTATCAATTTTCTTCTTATTCTGAAGTTTATAGCTTGTATTTTAAAAGACTCATTGGCTGCTCTGTTGGGAAGAGATAGTGGTCTGGGTTGGGGTGAGGGAGGCAAGGGCAGAAACAAGACCAGCTTGAAATTTGTGGTAATAATCAAGCTTTGGTAGCTGTGAACGTGGTTCTGGATATCTTCTAAAGTTTCTGTTGATAGATAGGATGTGAGAGAAACAGAAAAGTGGGATGACACCCAAGTTTTTTGCCTAACAGAATTGAGTTGCCGTTAACTGAGAAGATGATTGTGGAAGGAGCAGGTTTCCGGGAAGATCAAGAGTTCAGTTATAGGCATGTAAAATTTGAGATACTTACTGGACATCCAGGTGGAGGTGTGAAATAGAAAGTTGAATATGTGAGTCTATAATTTTAGGGCGTGTTTAGATCTAAGAATAATCATTTGGAAGTTATCATCATGTAGAGGATATTTATTTAGGTTTCCCCCTTTTATTTATTTATTTTTTAAATTGAAGTATGCTTTACATGTATTGAAACGTATGGATATTAAATGTACAGTTTGATGACTTTTGGCAAACATATACACCTGTGTAACCAGCGTCCGAGTCAAGTACAGAGCATTTCTATACCCCAGAAAGTTCTCTCATGCCCCTTTCTGGTTAGTCTACTCCCGAGAGGCAATCATTGTTCTGATTTTTATCACCGCAGTTTATTTTTGCCTCTTGTAGAATGGTGTTTAAAATCGTAAGACTGGATAGGATCACTGAGGCTGTGAATGCAGATAGAGAAAAGCAGTCTGCCTTGGGAAATGCCAAAGATTTGAGGGGGAAAGGAGGAATCAGCTAGTCGACTGAGAAGAAGAGTAGCCTGAAAAATAGGATGAGAATCAGATAGAGAAGAGACCTGATCACTAAGCGAAAAAATTTATTTCAAACAGGAAGGAGTGAAATGTCAGTTGCTGTAGAATGAGGATTAAAAATTGATCAATAGATTTATTTAGCAACAGGAGCATCATTGGTGACTTCAGTGAAAGCTGCTTTGGTGAAGTGGTGAAGCCTGAATGCCTGAGTGGAGTGGGTTTGAGTGAACAAGAAGAGAGAGATTGGACAGTAAGAATATAGACAACCATTCTGAGGAGTAGAAAAGTAGGGTAGTAACTGAAAGGGAGTATGGGAGTACAGAAGGATTTTTTTTTTTTTTAATAAGCAGTACTTCAGTATCTGCATGCTAATGTGACTGACCCAGTAAGGGGAAAATGGAAGCGAGATGAGAGAGAATTGCTTGATTGATGCCCTTGAGTTGGCAAGAGTGGATGAGATCTAGTGCACAAAGGAGGGATTGGTCTGACAGGGGCATAGGCAGTTTGTCCAGGTTGTTACAGGAGGGAAGGCAGGTAGACGTGCAGGTGAGAGCATGCAAAAGTCCTCTTTTGGTCGTTTCTATTTCTCCTGGATGTAGGAAGCAAAGGAGGAAGAGGGAAAATGTTATAGATTGAGGAGAGAGGTCTGAGTGTGAATTAGTCTGAGAATGGAAGAGTTAGTACATCACCACTTCACACTTAACCCTACTGATAACCTGGTAACAGTAGAGTGACTTCAATAAGTTACTTATGTTTGCTACACCTCACTTTCTTCATGGAGCTATTAGTACCCTATCTCTTAGGATCCTTGTAAGGACAAGCTGAGAAGACACCTCGCATTGTTCGTGGCTCCCAGTAGGTCTTTTGTTTTTGTTTTTTCTCCTAGTAGGTATTTAATAGAGGATCATTCCTTTCCAAAGTGTAGCAATAAAATTGCTGATAGACTACAGGTGGAGCAGTATTTCCAATACTTAAAATACCACTTTAATATAATAGTAATTTAAAACTGTTTCAAATATGCTTTAATCTGTTGATATTAATATGTAATTAACAGATATTAATCTGTTGATTACATGTACTTATATATTCATAATCTGGATTGGATAGTCAGGCGCCACATTTTAAAAAATAATTTGATCCTTTTCGCCCAGTTTGCCTCTTAAATCTATAGGGACTCATTTGATAAATTTGCCCCAGTAGTTTGTCGAAAATAATTTTGTTACCGTTTTTAAAAGTTCTAAGTGACTATTTCAGAGTTATGTTTGATCTCAGTGGAATGGGTTGGGCTTATTTATTGCACATTTTAAGATCTAAGATTGATTTATTTACAAATTTAAGTATAGAAATTTTCTAACATTCACAAAAATAAAATTTGTAATGAATCCCCAGGTACTTACCATCCAGCTGTCACCCTAAATGGCATTCACATTAATATAGAAAATTATATGATCTTTGAGAAGATATGGAACTAACTTGTCTTGGTTCACTAATGAATAAGAGCTAAAGATTCTGATTTAATAATAACTTAATCTGAATTCCTTCAATCATTATTTTATTCATTGATTCATGCAACAAAATTTATTGAAGGTCTACTTTGTTCATTAGTGCCTAATGGCTAAGAGCCTTAGCTGGGTGCAAATCTTGGCTCTGTGACTTACTGGCTGTGTGGCCTAAGGCTAATCAAAATATCCTAGCTTCCGTTTCCACATCAACAAAATTGAGCTGATGCTAGTATCTACCTCATAAGCTCGTTATGAGGCTCAGATGAGGTACACTGGCTTGCTCAATAAATGTCAGCTACTGTTACTCACCTCATCTTTGTCATCCAGTTTAAAATCACATATTAGAGCCAGGAAAGATCTTCTAGATTATCTAGTTTGACAAGCCCAGAGAGGTTTAGTGAATTGTCCAGTATCACACATCTGTTAGTGGCAAAGCCACGCCAAAGCTCAGGTCCCACAGCTGTAAATGTTCTTCTTACTGAATGGCTGTTCTTTTGGTTTATCTGACCTATGCCCTTTTCTTTAAACCCTAGTCCTTCTAAATTGACAGACCTGACCTACATGTTTTTCAGCTCTCTGCTTTTTCAATGCATGGACATATAAATGTATGTGAGGCTTTCTGCACATGTCAGACCTGAACATGTCCTTGGACATTCTTTTCTTAAGATTCCAAGGAAGACTTTTTAGGGAAGGTGAGCAGGCTGTCTCTCTGTGTTGAAATCACAAAGATGTTTTTATCATCCTCTTGTATCACAGCCCAGGAGTTAAAGTCACTGTTTGAAAAAAAGTCACTCAAAGAGAAACCTCCAAATTCTGGAAAGCAGTCAATATTATCTGTACGCCTGGAGCAGTGCCCTCTGCAGCTGAATAACCCCTTTAACGAGTATTCCAAATTTGATGGCAAGGTAAGTAAACCTGAAACTTTAATGGAATTGTTGTTGGTAGTATTATTTATTAGATTTAGGGTTTCAAAAGATACTCATTAAATATAGAATATCACTCACATTTCCTAAGACTGAGGATGTAAAGAGGTCTGGACTGGGGCTTAATGTTGTTTCCACAGTAATGTGTTTGGGAGGATTAAGACAAAAACAGCCCTGAGATGTGTGTGTGTATGCTCTTCTGTTTTATCTCTTAAGTGTACTTGAGGGTTCGGGTTAGTTGGGTTGTGATGAATCAAGGTCTAACTGTTGGGAAAGCCTTGAAAGTGGTTCTAGGAGACAGTTTGCATTGTCTTGTCTAAGTCTGTATTATAACTCCAGAAATTATGGAGGTTAGAGCTTCATTTCAAAATTCTAGGCTTTGCATGTCAGTATTTTTTTTATAGCAGATCTTGTTTGACACTTGCTATTCAGGATGACTTAATTTTTTCCTATTTGTTGTAACAATTTGCAGCTGTAAGATTGAAGTGTGTATTTCCCTTTTAGGAAAATGGCCACAAGTTTAGGTGGAGTATAGTTCTATGTGCAGCGGCCTCTTCCCTCATTCCCTGCCATTCTGTGTCTCTGTGCTGCCCTGAGCCAGGCTTCTTTCAGGAGACAGTAGCAGTTGATTTTTATATTTATTGCCATTATGTTTGTTATCTGGCAGTGGTGTGAGGGTGCTGAGGGTGCTTATTGCCTGGAGGGGTTGTGTGCAATTTGTCTTATTTCAACACCATTGCAATTAATAAATATACAGTTCTTTACTTACGTTTGCATTTTTCATATTCAAGTTCTGGTTATGTGCTGGTTCTGTCGGTTGTCATCTGTGAGCAAGATGTTTTCTCTTTGAAACACTTACCTCTTACAGTTCAGCATGTTTCCATATACGGCCATTGGCACATGAGGTTATTGATGTTAGCCAGGAAGGAGAACAAGACTAGAAGCAAAATGCATAAATAACATAAAGATCCTAATACACTAAGGAGTTTCCTCCAAAAAAATGCCTGAAATCACTTCTAGTAAATGAGAGATGTATCCACGTAAAGCTTCTCTTTAGCCTCCCTCTGCCACCTTCCCCTGTTTCTTCTTGTGGATTGTAGCAAAGAGAAGAAAGGTCCCCCTAGGGGACAGGAACATTAGCCTCTGGAAACTGGTGAGTTAGACTGTAGGGGATTTTTTCTTGAATACTACAATTGATTCATTTAGATATGTGAGAAGTTATTACTGGGATTAGGTGACATGGCTGGAATTTATTTGCTTCTATTGCCTATCATCTCATTGTTTGAGAATGTAATTAATTGCTGGAGTAATTAAAATGATAATGCTTTGATGCCAACAAAATAGCACAGATCTTTTAAAATACTACATTCTAGGATTCTCATTATACCATTAGATTCTATTATAAGTACTTAGGTTAGGATTTGTTAGAAGGTTGTGAACTCTGCTTGTTATATATACCTAAATTCTGAAGTGCCAGGGAGAAATTAGAAAGATAAAGTAAAATGAGCCATTTCCTCAGTCACAAAGGAATTATTTTTGCTAGATGTGTGTTTACACTTACAGCTCTCTGTGCTTTTGTCATATCAAGCCTATTTGTAATCAGCAAAGGATGTGAGCATGGCCCAGTCATCACTGCACACTGATTAAGAAAGATTTATATATCGATAAGTCTATCTTGTGATGCAATGCCATTTTTTTATTATCCTACATATTACAATTGCTAAAACACAATTAAACCCTTGTTCTCATCTATTATTTAACATTGATGCGTTTGGCAGATATGTAATGAAAGTGGCTAATATTTGAAGGATATTGTACTGTACATATTAAATTAGTCTTTCTTTATCTTTGTGAAATGCATCAATATGATATTCAATGACATCTCAATGATTAATAGAGAATTATACTTGAGTCAAGCCTTTTTGTAACCTAGAAATTAAAATGACAATTCAAATAACACCTCAAAATGATCAAATTATCATTTTGTGATTGCATAATAATGGGATTGTAGTAGTTATAACAGCACCATGGCTGCCTCTGGAGTTAAGATCATGTCAACCCCTTGATAATAAAGCCTTTTCTGTGCGAGTCAACTTTAATAATTTCCAGATTGATTCTTCCCATAAATCATTTGACGCTCAGCACTAAATTTTTGTTACTGTTGTAACTTAAAATTATTTTATTTTTATTCAGCTCATATTTAAGAAGTGAAATGAGTGTCCTGTTTTAATGATTCACCATCAGTGTCCTGTTTTAATGATTCACCATCTTGTCATTGAACTCCTTGCTTTTTGCTTCAAATATAAGGGGTTTTGATGTATTTTGATAGTCCTTTTTTTTTTTTTTTTTGGTAGAGGTTTGTTAAAGCCACTAAAATAAGTACAGTTTTTTCCCTACAAATATTCACAATGCTTTTCTTGGGAATAACGCTTGCCTTATTTACATAATTAACTGAGTTGCTTAGGTCTCTTGGGCAAATGGTACATAATTGGGGAGAGAAGGGGACAGGGAAGAGTTTGGGGTCTAATTAAATATGCTAAAAAACTACTTAATTATGTATTTCCTCAAGAGACTAACTGCTGTGAAATCCTCTTTAAGATTAAACTAGCGTTGGATTTGAAAAACGGATTTTGGTTTTGGTATGGCTTTACAGTTACAGTGTAGTTAAGCAGTCATCTTTAACGGTTTGTGCAAACTGGATTGTTGCTGGTTTTAGTGATTCTAAGGGTAAGCATCTCTCAGCTCTTGTGTTGAATTAAAGTGAACACTTTCAGACAGTTTTTTGGTTCCTGTATCTGGTTAATAATTTAAGTTTTAAAATCGTGGTTGGTTAATAATTTCTTGAAGGCATACAATTGGAAAGGAAAGGCTGCACTTAGGCCCATGCTTTGTTGTAATTTTGATAGTTTTTTGATCAGGTTCATTACTATGGTGTTTTTTTTTTTTTTTTTTTTTGGCAAATTGGCAGTGCTATCTGTGATATGTTTTAGATTCATAGGTTATTAATAACTCTGTTTACTGATCATTTGAAAAAAGACCTAGGCAGATTACAAGTGGGTTTAGGAGATGCTTAGCCTGACAAGGCAAAACTAGGCTCAGCCATCCGCCTGCATACTTTTGTTAAAAACAGGACCCCTGAGAGGGAGGGTATATATATCTCTCAAGTGGTAGAGCGCATGCCTAGCTTGCACAAGGCTCTGGGTTCAGTCCCCAGTACCTTCTCTAAAAATAAATACATGAATAAGCCTAGTTACCTCCCCCCTCAAAAAAATAAATTAAAAAAAAAAAACAAAAAAAAAACAGGACCCCAGAATAGCTTCATTAACAGAACAAAACCTCTGTTTTACAGGTGAGACAATCAGAAAACTTCTGGTACCAGTCCTTCTGATCTCATTGTATGTGGGAAATGTTGAATGTGGCAAGGAGTTGCTTTGAGGCGATGAGGGAATGATAGGCAGTAAACATTTAGCACTGATTTAAGTGCCTTTGAATACATGAATTTCTGCCCTGTCTCACCACCTTTTTCAAATGAGATTTTGTTTTAAAAAATGTCTAGTCCTTTCTATTCCATACCTGTCTCTGACTTGAGAAGCTTTAGCTGGTATGTCATCATCACTATTTTGGTTAAACTGAGTTTGCAAATGTTATCATCATCAGTGGACCCTCAGAAGTTCAGATACCCATTTCCTGTCAGTACAGTTATTAATAAAGAAATGGTACTGATTATCAGTTGCGTCATCTCAGTCAGGTTTTTAACCTCTCCGAACCTTAGTTTACCTGTGAAAAGAAATCAAGAATTTGTTCCTCACAAAGCTGATGAGACCATCCAGTAGGATAAAGCACCTAGCACAATGAGAGGCAGTGTAATTTAGTCTGTAGGCAAATCTATTTTGTAGTAAAATCTGAGTTTGAATCCTAATTCCACCGCTTATGGTGTGACTTCAGGCTAGTTACTTAACCTCATGAACTCTCGTCCTCATATGTGAAATGAGATGATGATAGTGTGTCTTTTGTCACGAGAATTAAGATGAGGCCTCATGAGCCCAACATTTAGCAGAGGAAGCAGCCAGCAGATATCCGACTTCTGCCTCTTTCTCTCTCGGGTGCAGGCCAGTGATGCTGTCTCTCACATGTACGCCATCAGATTGTTGACCACATCGAGTGAGAGGAAATGTGCTCTTAAAAACCAGGAGTTAAGAATAGCATCGTTAAACAAGATGTGCAGCAGCCTGGATGAAGGTGGTATGCCTTTAGAAGTCCAGGGAGTCAGTCTAGTGGGATTTTGACCTTTAACTTTAAATGGGAAAATTAACACAAGTAATTACTTCCCTTTTTTTTTCTGGCATTGGTTATTTTTTAAACAACAGGTGAGAAGGTGGTTTGATATTAGAAACTGCTTGGCAGTTTACTTAAATGTTAGCTATCTTACTTATTTGACTTAGCTAAGTTATACTCTAAATTTAAGGAGAATATTCGCCTTGACAAGTGCTTAAAAAAGCAGAACTGGTTCTGGTTCATATAGACAACTGTGACTTTGATTGTGTTAACTTATAAGAAGGTAACCATTTCTCTGTTATAAACTGTTTTAACAAGGAAGCTGCAGAGAGCATGGGGGAAGGGATAATTCATGAGTGTTAATTGCTTGGCTGTTAATTTTCATAAGTGTTGATAGAAGCAGTTCCTTAAATTAAACTTTGTTTAAAATGTATCAGGGGAAATATTCCACAATGTCGAGCCTGAAGTGAAAATTAATATGAATGCTGTGGCAATTAACACATACTGGTTAATAGCTTTTAGCAGCATTTTGGGATGATAGTCCTTAAATACATTTTTGCATGCTGCTCTTGTTTCAGCATTGTTCCAGTCTATGTCTAGATAATTATGAACAAATGTTTTCTACAATCATTGGCATTAAATAGCTCTCTTCAAAGAAACTCACTTAAAACTTTGCAGAAAAGCATTGAGCTACTGAGAAATGTTGGGAACTCAGAAAAGGTCAGCAAATGGAAATCGTGTAAAAGAAAATTGCCTTTATAGGAAAATGCTCCTCGTCTGAACTCGGAATATTTGCTCTTAATCATGGGAATGGTCCCCTCAAATATGTTAAGTTATTTTAGCTTCAGGATCTCTTTCCAAAAAATTATCACCTGGACTTCTTAGTGCTAGTTATGTTTCTAGATACCAGCTTTTGCTTATTGCTGCCTGAGCTGAGGAGTGGCTTTGAGCCTAAGTGCTTTCTGGTCTTTAACCTTGACACTTTCCTCTGACCACTGCCCCCTCGAAAGCTGGCCAGCCACCCTGTCCTCCCTCACCAGAGGAGATGGCCTAGAATGAAGTTGGTCTCATTACCCCCCTTCCTTTCAATAAAAGTGCTCCTGGGGTTCACTTGCTTAGTGCCTGTTAAGAGACGAGTCTAAGAAAAGAGAGAGTCTGAGGTGACTCTGTATTTTGAATTAGGAGCTATGTCTCATTCTTCCATTGGCTTCCTTTTACATACCTTTTTTAATAAAGGAGAGTAAACTCCCTACATCATTTTACCAGTTACTCTCTTGGCAACTTACCTCTGTGACTGTATTTTGCTAGTCTTCCTTTTCATAGACCAGTTTTTATTGTTCTATTTCTAAAGCAAGGTACTAGATATTTACTATCTTTTTACACACTGTGGTATACTAATAAAAAGACCAAATTCATTAATATAAAAACATCTTTTACTGAGGTTATTTCCCCTTACCATTGTACTAATGCAGTCTTTTTCCTGTTGTTCGATGCTTCACTGAAAATCCCAAGTGGAGACTTGGAGATTTTTTTGTCTGGGTGGTATTTAAAATGAATTAAAAAGGAATCTTGCAACAAAAGAAAATATTTTCAGCATCCTACTCTGAAGTTAAATTCTCAAGACTGAGTTCTTTTTTTTTTTCATTGAAGTATAGTCAGTTTACAATGTTGTGTCAATTTCTGGTGTACAGCATAATGTTTCATCATTTTTGCAGTTTGTTCTGAACCCTGCCAGTCTGTAGAGGCTTCCTCTAGTTGTGGAGCCATCTTCCAGAAATTCCCGTCAGAGGTAGAATTCACCCACCACTGGCTCAGAGGCTTTTCAAAGGAAGGCAGAGTTTTGCAGTGGGGAGAACATGTTAGTCAGGCTTGGGTTAGACTTCCAGATTTGCCATTTACTTACTGTGTGATCCTGGACAAACCACTTTGCCTCTGTAAGCCTGTTTCCATATCTATAAAATGAGGTTAATGATCCTTACCATAAAATGTTGTTGTAAGGATTTAAGGAAAATTGGAGATGCACATATAGCAAAGTGCCTGGTAGGTGGCCAGTGCTGAGAGGTGTATTAGTTTCCTTTTACCATGTTGCCATTCATTTGCTTCATATTTAGTGAGGATCTGCAATGTACCAGGCACTGTTAAGTAAAATCTGGATACAGTAGTGAGCAAAACAGATGTCGTGTCTGACCTCATGGAACTTCTCCTCTCTTGGACGATAGATGTTATGTAAATAATCACCAAACTAAATGTAAAATTGCAGTCATAGTATAATCATAGCTAATTAATTACCAGATTCCAGGAGAGTTACTTGGGGCTTTGAGAGAGTTATCAGTAGGAGCATCTGACCTAGTCTGGGGATCAGGGATGGTTGTCCCTGTGAAGGTGACTCTTGACCTGAGAGCTGAAGGCTGTGTAAGAATTAGCTAGGTGAAGGGGAGGAGAAAGGACATACAGAAGGTCTGAGGCAAGGAGGGGCTTGTCAGTTTTGAGGAACTGGAATAAAGCTGTGTGACTGGAGACCCAAGGGGGAGGGAGATTGTGGGGCAAGGTGAAACTGCAGGGGCAGACCAGGTAGGGCTGGCAGAAGTGTCCTGATTAACCTGAGAGTGTGGGAAAGCCCTGAACAAGTTTAAATGAGAAGATAAGGTAATCAGGTTTGTGTTTGGAAGAGATCACTGGAGCTATGCTGAAGAGAATACACTTGAAAAGGGTTTGTGAGGGTAGAGAGATCAATCAAGAAACTTTTTGCAGTGGTCCAGGTAAGAGAGATAGTAACTTGGGCTTACTTAATGGTGATGGAGGAGTGGATGAATGCAAGAGATATTTATTAGGTAAAAGTGATAGGACTTGATGATGGATAAGTTATATATCATTGTATAGGGGAGAAAGGAGTTTCCAGGTTGACTTCTTGATCAGATTCTGGCTTGAGATACTGAATAGATGATGATACTATCCCTGAATTAGGAAGCAGCAAAAGAGGGCAGAGGATGAGGCAGAAGTTACCATCATGAGCTGTTGACTGCAGATCACAGCCTGTTACCATGTCCTTGAAGACACCACCCATATCCTTTTTCAGAGGGGATGGGGTGCACCCTGCTTGTTTGGTTTGTATTTGCGGCATGTGAGGCAGTGGTCTCTGAGATGAGAGTGGGCTTGGAGCCAGGAGCCTCTTCTTTGTTTCCACTCACAGCCAACATTGGAACCTTGGCTAAGGAGTCACCCCAGAGGTTGGTCACCTCTTCTCTGAGATGGCTGTACTCTCAGGTGCCTAACCCAGCTCACCAGGCTGTTAAGAGTAGAAAATGAGAGAGTAGTTTTAAATGAGACAGGTGTCAGGTGTCATTTAAGAAATTATATTGATTGTAATTCTTGGAGGTTAGGAAACTAAAGAGGAAAAACATGAACATATTTTTGTAATAACGAGATTACTGTTGTAGTACTACCTTCTTCCTGGCAAGTTAATTACCAGATAAGCAGATGAAATCTGGTTGGAATGAATATCAAGCACTGAGGTCCCAGAGAAAGTATGGGAGACAATCTATTTTTATAGGTATGGTGGGGACTGGGGATGGTGGGAGTTTATACTGGGCTTCCTCATCTGGGGCACCTCAATCTGCATGATTTGCTGTAGAGAGATTTTCTTGTCACTCAAAGTACTAGGCCCTGATTTTATTATCTTGAAGACAACTATTCAGAAAAATCAAATGACAGCTTCAGGTCACCTAGCTGGTCATAGAATCTAGGTGTTCTAATTCTTGGAAATTTTAATTTTCATTCTTAATGGCACTCATATTTATAAAATATGAAACCTGAGTCCCAGGACTGGAAGACTATATGGTAGAAAGAACACAGACATGGAATCAGAAGATGACCATACTATGGAGTCTGGGATAGATCACCTCCCATCTCTGACAGAGCCTCAGTTTCTGCATGTTTAGAATGAGGAACTTGGCTTAGATGATCTCTTGGATTCCTTTTGACTTTAAGGTTCCATAGTTTTGTGATTGGGGAGGCAGCTGACATCAGTGACGTGGAGAAGGTTATAGATGGGCAAACTTGAACTCTTGAAGAGTTGATCTTCTACGTATATGTTGCTACTTTCCTCTTTTAATTGATCATAACAAAACTGCGATAGAATGTTATCTCCATTTTACAGATAAGGAAACTGACGCTCAGAAAGAGAAAGTGACTTGCTCAAGGTTACCCCACTAGTATGTGGCAGGGCTGGTATTCAACTTGTTTTTCCTTATTCCAGTACCAGAGCTTGCTTTCTTAGACTTTTTTACAGTCGTTGTTATGGAGGAACCAAAACATTGTTAATAACAAACATTTTTCAAAATTTAAAAGCAAAATAATTTTCCCTTTACCAGTGGATATGAAATCTGACAAGAGTTGTTTGGTTTAGATAATATCATCAACTGTATCTGTTGGGCAAGTTACTGCGTTTTGTAAGCCTCAATTTTCTTACATGTAATAAAGAAATAAGGGAGAATGGGACCGAGAAAGGGAGAAATGCTTTACACATAGAATCTAGTGTATGTCCCACAAATGCTGTTTTTCCCCCCACTGGTCTTCCTGGTGTGTAAGCATGGATTAATTCATCCATGCATCCATGCATCCATCCATCCATCCATCCATTCACCCAGCAAACTATTTACTATGCACCCACATTGTACTGGTTCATTTCAGATGTTTATTGCATACCAGCTCTGTACTAGGCACTGACAAATAACACAGGGCTAACTGCCCTGGAGGAATTTGTAGATAAGAGTGGCTGTATAGCCAGCACGTAGAGGAGCCACAGTTCACGGTCAGGGTTGAGCCCTGTGCTGGGGACTGTGACAGTGGTCCATGACTTCATGTGCAGATACCTGATTGAGCAGAGGAAGAGAGCCATGAACAACTAACTGTAGAGTAAATGTGATGGGTACTGTGGTATAGATCAATATGGAAGACCGTGGAATTGGGAGGCAGCAATGACATTCATTCAGTTTGTTATCCTTGGTGAGTTTGTCTAAATTTTGATTGTTTCATTCCTTGAAGGCAGAGACTCAACGTTGGTCACTCTTATAATGAAGCCCAGCTTGGCACTCTCCGTACATAAATGTGGAAGTTTTTTTAAATGGTAGTAATAAATTTCAAATGTCATTACACTTTGAGGCTTGCAACTACATGGCAGTATCACAAGAGCTGCGTTTTATTAATGTCTCCACTCCTTTCTGTTAAATTGAAGTTTTAACACCTAGACAAAGATACATGTAAGAAAGTAAGTTTAGGAAATTTGCAAAATATGCTACTATGCAACCAAAGATTAAATTGATTTGTTATATGTGCATTTAGCTACAATTCATTTTAATTGCCTGTATGAAGTTAAAAAGTATTAGTGTCAGATAAAGATTCATCACCAGAGCGTGATTTAAGGCTGGTGCTGGAGAACGCAGGCATGTGTTCCGGCAGATGTTTGTATAAGGCGCTGTCTTTCCTGACAGCAGTTAAAAAGTATGGTTATAGTAATCAAATTGTGGTGCAGCGACTCAGAGGCTAGGGCCAGATTGAATTAAAATAGATATAAGATTTATGAATAGCAATAGCTGTGATAAAATTTCACTGCCTTCTTCAACAGGAAGGACTTTTTCCACAGTGGAAAGAAGAAAATCTAATAACCACTTTTCTAAAACTGTGGTTTTGCTGACTTTCATTTTCCCTTCCTAATTATGGCATCAAAACAATAGCTTGCTGGGGTATTTTTTCAGCTATGATAACCTCTCCTCTCTCCTTTTTCTATCTTATTAAGTGCATAGCATTGAAACAAATTTTTTTACGATGTTAATGTTTTAGTTTAGAAACAAAATTCGTGTAAATCTAGCCTATGGGATTTAAACTCCCTTTTAAGGAAAGTTTTCTTTTATCATTCTCACTGTAACTGTGTTTTGTTGAGTTCCTATTTTGTACCAGGTCCTGTAATGGACCCTTTATATACA